>NW_025383446.1:734-4033 GCF_016433145.1 Gracilinanus agilis
TACAGTAAAATATGCACAGCACAGGTCCACGACCGTGAACCAGGCCACATTACTTGGAATCTCAGCGATGATATTTGCCGGGCAAGGTACCACTGCATGTCCCTTCTTAACAAAATTATTCACTGCTCTCAGATCCTGCACAAAACGCCATCATGTCTTGCCATTTGGATCTTTCTTCAGCTTCTTAATGGGTAAAATAGGTGTGTTGTACTCGGATATAGTGTGGACCAAAATGCCTTGTTCTAGGAGACTTTGGATAATGGGCCTGATACCCTCTGTGACCTCTTTACTCAACTTATACTGAGGGATTCTAGGTGGAGTACCCTCTTTCACCTCTATCTTAACTGGGGTGGCAGATTTCAAAATTCCCACATGGGTTGAATGCTTAGCCCAAACTTCCTCTGGGATATCTTCTGGTATTTCAAAGATACTCCCTATGTGTTGTTCCTCCTCATCATCCTCCACTTGCCCTAGGAATAGCAAGGGATGGTGCTTGAGTGACTGTTTGGGTAAGTGTAGGAATATCTTTTTTTTTTTTTTTTTTTTTTTTTTTTTTTTTTTTTTTTTTTTTTTATGGACAACCGGGTATCAACAAAAAAGAATGATCTAAAGTCATTGGGCCTATTTTCACCATCTTAGATCTTAGCTTGGGCACCAACTCCATTTGCCCAGTGGCTCCTTTTACTCTCACAGACCCCATTAGTGCACAATTTTCTGATGCTGATGTCAACACAGACCGGGTTGCTCCAGTATCAATAAGAGCAGGATAGATTTGATCTCCTATTGTCACCATAACCAAAGGTTCCCTGTCTTTAGCTGTCTGATCAACAGGTACCAAAGGTGTTCCTATCTCTATGTCCCTCAAATCCCATCGATCTTGTTCTAGGACTTCTGTCTGTGCTGGCTCAGGATTCTGTGAGTGTAATGATGGTAAGTCTCCTTCAAAAATGGCTTGTTGGACTGCCAATGCCTGAATTGGCATCCCTGGACTGTTCATGGGCCTATCAGTGTCAAAATGTATCTCAGTTTTTCCAGACCATGAGTAAGGTAGAGTGTCCTTCTCTTCACTGAACATGCTTTGCTGGACTTTAGCAAAGTTAGATTCAGGAGAGGTATTCCTCTGCATTAAAGGAAATTCTACAGAATTGGGAATGTGTTTTTGGTTCATGTCTACATCCCAATCCTGTGAGTCTATGTTTTCTTCTTGTATTTGCTCCCTAGACTCCATGTCAGTAACAGGAAACTCAACTCTAGATGTATTTTGCATAGGAAACAAAGTCAGTGTTGTAGATTCTTCCTTTGTCCCTATTGATGTCATTTTGTTCCTCTCTTGGCTACTGACATTTATGAAACCGAATTCCTTTAAATGCATTAACTCAGAATCTACTCCAAAGGCAGCTCTCTTTGGAGTATCACAGACTTGAAAGTGTGCTACATCATCATGCACTTGACCCTGAAGTAGGCTTGGTACAAATTCTCTAGCTCCAGGATCTAGCTTTAAAATTCCTCTAGTATTGTAGCTACTAGAGTCTTCACTTTCCCTTCCAGCTTCCCTAGTTGGTGATAGAGAAGAGGTAGGGCCTGTGTCTGAGAATTCAGCACTTTCCTTCTCAATGGTCTGTAGGAGCTCATCTCCTTTATTAACACTGTCCATTTCCAAGAGATCCCCATTAGAACAGCTGTCTATATTCATTGCCCTTGCTGTTTGGCTTTGCTGTACATGTAAATGATCCACAGTCTTACTATAGAATGGTTCTGTCCCCCCATAGTGAGAATCAAGGAATGCTACCTTCTTCAAGCTTTTATCAAGAACTTGTGTAGATGTGCCTAGTTTTCTGTCAGTGTACCCCATATCTCTGTTTCCTTTCCCATAAATTTTCTCCTTAATTTCTATTATATCCTCCTCCATTTGCAACTCCTCCTCAGTCATATCTTTGTAACTTTGTGTTACCTCCTCCAACCCACAATTCATAATATCTTCTGCACCCATTTTGTTCTCCTCACATTCCTTTGCTACATCATTATCACTGCCTTTCTCTTTTCTTGCAACAACTGCTTTCTCTAAGGCTGCTTCCTCGGTTCATAATGTACAAGGTCTAGCACCTTGGGACAGTTATTCTTCCATTTTTTAAAAATTTTAAACCCTTAACTTCTGTGTATTGACTTATTGGTGGAAGAGTGGTAAGGGTAGGCAATGGGGGTCAAGTGACCTGCCCAGGGTCACACAGCTGGGAAGTGTCTGAGGCCGGATTTGAACCTAGGACCTCCCGTCTCTAGGCCTGGCTCTCAATCCACTGAGCTACCCAGCTGCCCCCTATTCTTCCATTTTTGACAAGCTTGGGGACCTACTAAACTTAGCGCAATCATGGTCACAACATTTGGCCTTCGCCTTATCACTGTATCTACTATTATTGTCCCTGTTGTTATTATTGGTGTTACTTTTGTATCTGGAATTATAGTATGTATTCCTCCTGTTGTTATTGTTATTATTCCTGTTTCCAAAGTTAATCTGAGACTTATATCTACAATCCCTTACCACGTGGCCAATTTTTGATCAAAGGAAACATCTCTTAATTTTGTTGTTAACACTGCCACTAGATTGTCTAGGCCTGCTTTGGCTCCTCTGATTGGTGGACATCAGAGCCATATTTTTTATTTCTTCCACCTCCCTGGCCTTCTGAGCTTCCCTCAATTGCTTTTTAAGCTCAGCAATCTCTCGATCTTTTTCAGAGTTTCTAGATGTTTTAGAGTCACTATCCTTTGAGTCATGGACATAAGCTGCTGTCTTTCTCAATTCTTCAATGGGCATGGTCTCCCATTGTGGGCAATGCAGTCTAAAATATGTTTGAATGTAATTTTGACTCCCTTTTACAAATTGCCTCCTGATATGCTGAATGTTGTCTTCAGCAGTCATGTCCCTAAACCCTAGAATAGTCTCTCCAGCTTCCAGCAGTCTGTCTAGGTATAAGCTTGGATGTTCTTCCTCCCCCTGCTTTAACTTTTCAAATGAGCCCCATGCATTTGATCGTTTGGCATGGAGTCTCATCGCCTCTGCCAAATCCTCCCTGCATCTCCTGAGATATGTCATGTTTGCATGAGATGACAGCTCTAGATCTTGATGTTGCTCAGGCCATGATGCTAGGTTGGGGTTGTTCCTTGTTTCTGCAAGAAATTTAGCTTTTTCACTTGGGGTAAATAGTTCTATTAATAAGAGTTCCACATCTTCAAAATTAGGATTATACAGCCTGACTACCCATTTGAATTCTTTTATCGCCTTATGTGGATTTATGAAGAACTGG
>NW_025383447.1:0-4631 GCF_016433145.1 Gracilinanus agilis
AGAGCATTCCTGGCATGGGACAGAACAGGTCCAATTATATGGTAGTGGGAGATGACATGTTAACTTCTAAGAACAATTTAAGTTCTCTTTAAAAACAACTAATTAATTAAGAATATTTTCCATGGTTCCAAGGTTCATGTTCTTTCCCTCTCTCTTCCCTCCTCTATCCTGGAGCTGACTAGCAATTCTACTGGGTTATACATGTATCAGTGTTCAATACATATTTCCATGTTATTAATATTTGCAATAGAGTGATCAGTTAAAGTCAACATCCCCAGTCATTCAACCATGTAATGAATCCTATGTTTTTATTCTGCATTTCTACTCTACTTTGGAGGCATTGAATATTAATTTTAAAATCTACAAATTGGCGACTTTCGAAGGATCCCAGAACCTAACCTCAGATTCCCGCAGAACTAGTTTCCCAGCTCGCCCACCAAGCCTTCAGCGGGTCTCTCTCGGAGCTCCCCGCTTCTGCCAGGGCTGCCCCACTCCCCACCCTCGCTGCTGCTGCACGTGCAGCCGGCCCACCTCCTGGCGGTGCCTCAGCGCCCATCCCTGCTTCTGCCCCTTCTTCCACAACTGGTAAGTTGAAAGGAGTCCCTCTGCCAGTTCCAGCACGAGGGGGAGCCCCTGTTCCTCGCAGGCGCCCCTCACCTCTGCCNCAGGTGAGGTGAGTGGGAAAGGCTCCCCGGGTCTCTCTAGCTCTCTAAGTTAATATTAATAAATCCTTACAAATATCCTACTTTGGAGGCGTTGAATGTTAATTTTAAAATCTACCCAATTGGCGACTTACGAAGGATCCCAAAACCTCACCTCAGATCCCCGCAGAACTAGTTTCCCAGCTCGCCCACCAAGCCTCCAGCGTGGCTCTCCCAGAGCTCCCTGCTTCCTCCGGGGCTGCCCCACTCCCCGCTGCTTTCAAGCTTTTGGGGCCCCCACCAGGCTTAAGGGGCTCCCACTGCCAGACACTGCCTTCAACCACTGCCAGCGCAAGCAGCTGGCCCACCTCCTGGCGGTGCCTCAGCGCCCATCCCTGCTTCTGCCCCTTCTTCCACAACTGGTAAGTTGAAAGGAGTCCCTCTGCCAGTTCCAGCACGAGGGGGAGCCCCTGTTCCTCGCAGGCGCCCCTCACCTCTGCCAGGCTCTTTGCCTTGGCGTGGGGAGCTCCTGACCTTTTTCAGCCACCCCAGCCTGCCTCCTAGCTCCCTCCCTGCTCCAACTTACGTTTCAGAAAGCGAAGTCATCACCTCAACTCCCAGTTTCCACCTGTTGACCCCTTTTAGGCCCCTTAGCAAAGCCCGCCCTGTTTTGTAGCCACAGCCTCCATTTTCGTTTCTGGCAAACACAGCCACGCCCCTTACTCCCACCCCCTGCCCTAACCACGCCCCTCATCCCTCCCTGTTGTAGTGTGGCCACTTAGCCACCAGAGGCCACTAGTGAGCACTCAAATTTTTTTTTTCTTTTTTCTTCCTCCTTTTTCCTTCTTTCTCTTCTCCCCAGTGCATCATCCTTTGTAACAAAAAGAGGGAAAAAAGCAGGTCAATAAAACTAACCAATCCTGATAGTTGCTCAGTTTCCTGGAGTCTCCCATCCCTGCAAAGAAGGGAAGGGGGTGAATTTTCTGCCTTTTCTCCTTCCTTCTTTTCTCAGGGCCAAGCTTGATCTGTCAAATTATGGAAGAACCATAGATTAACAACAGCCATGAGGGGTTTCAAAGGTTTTTCCTCCAAATCCCTAATTATACAGTTAAGGAAACTGAGGCCAAGAGATTACATGACAGATAGAGTGATGGACCTGGAATCAGGAAAACCTGAGTTTAAATCCTGCCTCATACATTTACTAGCTGCATGACCCTGGTCAAGTCACCTAACCTCAGTTTCCTCATCTGTAAAAATGGGGATGATAAAAGCCACAGAATGTTGGGATGGAAAGACACTGAGGAGGTCTGTCTCAAACTCTTCTCTGGATAGAGGAGAAATTAGGGAAGGAAATCAGAGAAGGAAAGCAAGACGCTCAAGGTTTGTTGTGAGGATCAAATGAGAGATTTTTGTAAAGCATTTTGCAAACCTGTAATCAAAATGACTTTCCCAAGGTCACCTAAGCAGCAAATCTCAGGGGCAGGACTGGAATTCAGTTTGTGTGTCTCTTGCCAACACTCCTTTCCCTGCACCCCATTGCCTGGCACTTCAGCCTTGCTCCTCTCAGCTCTGGCCCATATCCATCCCTCCAGTCATGTCTCCCATGCAGACTTGGGGCTGCAGCCAGGGGGACCTGCTCCCTTTGCAGCATGTGCTCTGCCTTCCAGGCTCCTTGCTTCTGCCCATGCTGTTCCCTCTCTTCAAAGGTCTTCACTGCATCTCTGCCTGGTGAAATCACTTCACATCAGGATTAAGTTCTAATCCCAGCCAGTCAGGGTGTGACATGGGGCTGCCTAGTCCCAATTCTGGGCTCACCATTTACTCTTCTGAGAAACGGAGGCATCCGTTCGGGTGATGTCCGAGTAACCTACCCGTACACCTCCCATGATCTAGTGGGAGAGGCAGAGGCAGGAACCTGGGTTTGAATCCCACCTTTATCAACTACTGGTTCAGTGACTTTGGAATGACAAGGAATGGGCCTTGGCTTCCTCATCTGTAAAGTGAGGGGATGAACTAGATGGCTTGTAAGGTCCCTTCCAACTCTGTGATTGGATTCTATTAATTTGTGTTTCCTTCTAAGTGACCTTGGACTTGTCACTTCTCCTATGGGGCTCAGTTTCTTCATCTGTAAAATAGGAGGAGCTTAACAGGATGACCTTTGTGATCCCTTCCAGCTTTAAACATTTAATTTTATGTGTCCTTCAAGACTCTGCTCAAATGCTCTCTCATCTGTGAAGTCTACCCTAATTTCTCTTTACCCTCCACTGCCAAGGTGGAGATGATCACTTCCTTCTTTGAATGCCTCTTGTCCTCTGTATGGGCTGCCTCCTGTGATTATGATTTATGTACCCATCCTGCTTCCCTGCTGTGCCCTCAGATGAGATGAGGTGAGAGAGAGAAGAGCAGAGCCTGCTGGATTTCTGTTTCCTCCTCAGCACATCCATGCCTGGGGCTGTATCAGATGTTCATGTTTGTTTATTATCGTGCAGCCCTCTTTGACTTTTCATGTCCCCATTTGGGGTTTTCTTGGCAAAGATCATAGAGTGTTTTTTCCTTCTCCAGTTTCTTTTACATATGAGGAAACTGAGGCAAAGAGGGTTAAGTGATTAGCTGAGGGTCACACCACTAGTGAATGTGTAGGCCATATTTGAAATCAGGTTTTCCGGAGTCTAGCCTTGGTGCTTTATGTGCTGTACTGCCTAGCTGCCCCCTAGGCTTGTTTTAGGGCCATAGATTTTGGTGTAGAAGAGACCTTAAAGATTATTCAATCCAAATCCTCATGTTAGAGAGGAGGAGACAGGGATAGGAAAGGGAAATGACTTGCTCAAGGTCACTTGAGCTAATGACAGACGTGGGATCTGAACGTTTAATCTCTCACTTTCTTAAGTCTGGGAAAGCATGAAAACACTAAACCAGGTCCAAGTTTGTAGCATTGGTTTAGCTCTGAGGGGGAAACGATCAACTGGACATTGAAGAGTCGGTGCTCAGGGTCGGAGCTGGCTCCCCGGCCTCGGCTATTTCCTTGTGGCCCACAAGGGACTGTTTGCTTTGGTATGACATGGCAACCCCACTTAGCGCTCATTGGACAGCAGGAATAGGTTTAGGGTTATGTCAGGAAATAGGATGAGATAGGACAGAGAGAGGGAAGGAGGTGGGGGAGACAGACACAGAGACAGGGAGGGAGAGGAGAGAGAAAGAGAATGATAACAGGAAGGGAGGGAAGAGGCAGGGGGAGACAGACACAGAGATAGACAGGGAGGAGAGAAAGACAGAGAGAGACTTCTATTCTCATTCTTTTTTTCTCTTTTTGCCATGTACCTTAAGATTCAGAACTTTCCTGGTGGCATCTCTGGGGGCTCATGGAAGTATATTCCTTCCTAGAAGAGTCATTGTATATTTCTGCTTTAAGAGTCCTTACAAATATAACCATTCCATGAAATGTATTCTCTACTGAGGGAAGAGGAAGGAATGAGAGAGACTCTTAAGAATTTTAAGGGAAACAAAAAAATTAATAAAAAAACAATACTAGTAATAATAAGTAGGGCACAAAAACAGTTAATGCAGAAACCATGTACACTATAGGGTAAAGCTTGCAACAAAGTGAACTCCACTACTATTATATATTAACCTGTATTTATATCTTCTCTAACAACATTATGTGTGTAGAGTGTGAGTTCAATGATGATACTTCAGTATGAATTACTATTTTAAATGAAATTATATTTTCCTTGTTCATAGCATAAATCTCAGTTTTCATTTGGCTCAGCTGTCTTCTCAGAATATGAGAGAAATGTCTAACATGGTAAAGTCCAATAAAGATATGGTTTAGAATGCTCTGAATTGTAATATTAGTTCCTGGCCATGAGAGAACTGACATAAAGTGTAACACCTCAACTGGCCAAAATTGGCCAGGAAGAATATAGAAGCATTCAATAAAGTTTAAGGCAGAAAATGGTTCATGGAGAGCAGGATTGTGAATATTTTTCATAT
>NW_025383448.1:0-6815 GCF_016433145.1 Gracilinanus agilis
TATATATATATATAAATAAAATGTGATTTTTTAACCTATAGATCTTGCCCAGTTCTATGGTATCTTTAGTTTCTTTACCATTATTCCAGATAGCATAAAAAGATGGAAAATAATAGAAGATTTTGACTGCTATTTTATTTCAAAACAATAAGAACAGCCTACTATATAAATTTAAGGTATATTACATTTGCAAAATGTTAATTGTGCCTAAGGTCATTATAGAATTTAGTTTTTTTACTTATGGGCAACTTGAGAATCAAGAGGGAATGAGGCCATTGGGTCTTTTGATAGGAATGTGTGTTCTTTTTCAAAATATGTGTAACTCTATTGTCAAAGGCTCTCATCTTGCACAAAAAGCTAAGATATACTTTGGAGGTAGGAGCATCCACAAATCTCTTTGGTTCATCCACTATTGTCTCCTATGACTTTCACTGAAGAATGACCATAGGCTTCTCTAAAAGCACAGAGAATCTCAAGGAACCACACATAAATTACATTTAATCCATGAGGAGTTGAAAACTCATTTTCCTCAACCTCTAGATTCTTCTCTACTCTCACTCCAATGGGGTAACCTATAAGTTCCTATGTCTTATAGTACTTATCTGGCTAGGTAGTAGTAGAAGTGGTAGTAGTAGTGGTGGTAAAAAGAATAATAATTTACATAGTATATTCCTAAAATCATAGTGCAATTTCAATTTTTAGTAACTTCAGAAGTACAAATGTTATTAAAATTTTGAAGTTAATTATTTAAAATTCTAAAATACTGATGTTTCTTATTAAAATTTAATATAACCACTATCTTGTACCTTAATTGCTCTAGTTGTTAAAATTTTGTAAAAACTTTCATCAGCTGATGCTTAGTGCCTGAAAGAATTGTATTAGTAATCCTTCATGATATCATCCAAAGAATAAGATTTTAATGCATGATGATAGATTTGGCTTGACTCCATGAGAAAAAGTCAAATGGAGATAGGTCAACTAAACATGTGTAAAAGAAATTTAAATGATTATACTTCTCAATGATGCAAGAATTCGTACTTCTAAAATCATTAAAGTTTAAAATTACATTAAAAGGCTGCTAGTTGGCTCCTCAGTGGATAAAGATCCAGACCTGAGCTTAACCCCAATTGCCCAACCCTTATCACTCTTCTGCCTTGGAACCAATACTTCGTATTGATTCTAAGACAGAAGGTAAGAGTTAAAACACACACACACACACACACACACACACACACACACACACACACACACACTAAGACTTTTGGGATGCCTAATGTAACATTTTAATATTTTAACATATTTTATACCTATACTATCTAATTTTATCCCATAACAACCTTGAGAAGTTGTGATTTTTATAATCTAATTTTACAGAGGAGGAAACTGACAAAAATATTATTTGCCTATGGTCATGCAGTTAGTAAATGTCTGGGGCTAGGTTTGAATTCAGGAACCCTAACTTCAGGTTTGATCTTCTTTTCATTGTACTTCCTAGATGGCCTCATGAGGTTCCAACAAGGGACAAAGTCAGAAATTATTCCTCCCCAATTTCCTGGCCCTGTTCTCAGGGTATCGTATCTGCATGCACTGAATATGTGACAGTTTCTGGTTAACATTTTCTCATTTTTTCTTCTCAGCTTCCTACCACCACCAGTCTTTCTTTCAAAGGCAGCATGGCATAGAAGATAAGAGTCATGGACTTGGAAAACTAGGACCTGGGATCATATTTTGTATCAAATGCTTACTTGCTGTGTAATCTGGACATTATTTAGCTATCTGTCTAATCTATCTATCAAATTATCTATCTGTCTATATCTATCTATCTATCTATCTATCTATCTATCTATCTATCTATCTATCTCTCTCTCTCTCTCTATCTGGCTTTGCAAACTTGAAGGCAGCATATAAACATAAGCAATGGTTAATATTTTCTTGTAAATATTCTGTCATTGTCAATGCTACCACTTATAAGCACCACAATCCTTTTCATTGCTGGTATAGAAGCTTAATTGTCTTCTGGTCACTCGTCTCTAGTTTTTGTACCTCTGCTACTCCATTGCTAGCCATAGTTACTTTCTCCCAGTTATTGTACCCTCAAGACTTAGCCCCATATGTCTTTTTACTGATTTCTCTTTCCTCATAAGTTGGCTATCAAGTCATTGGATTGTCAGGGATTTTATTGTTCAGTCATTTCAGTTGTGTCTGACTCTTTGTAACCTCATTTGGAATTTTTTTGGCAAAGATACTAGAGTGACTTGCCATTTCTTTCTCCAGATCATTTTACAGATGAGGAAACTGAGGAAAACATAGTTAAATGACTTGCCTAGGGTCACATAGCTAGTAAGTATTACAGGACAGATTTGAATTCAGGAAGAGGAGTCTTTCTGACTCCAGGCCCGGCACTCTATCCACTGTGCCTCCCAGTTGCCCCATTGGGAGGTTACACTGGGCATATAATAAATGTTTCAGCTCTTCTAGCATTCCAGGCTACTTACTCTTTTGCTTTCTTAATCAGTGGTTCTCCAAACCCACCTTACACACAAAAAGTTTCTATAGGTTGCAAGAATTCTCTCTTTGTTCAGTGTTTTCTGCTGAATATTGATTTTTTAAAAATCCATCTTGAATTACAGTGACTTTTTTACATGTCTCCTTGGGTTTCAGATGGTCAGGGTGGAAGGGTACCTCATGATTACTCAGCATTTCATACTGTGTCTAAGTATTTTGTGAGACTCCCTTTGATCCCTCTTATCACTAATATACCAGTTCCCTTTCATTCTCTGATCTAGTGACTATGACAGCCCCAAGGAATGATCAAGATGTTGGAGGGGCTTCTGCAGGTGTTTATGGCAAATAGATTGTAGATGGGGAGGGTAACACTGGTGAATTAGCAAAAATTCATGAATCCAATATACATAGATACATTACACAAATACTAATTATCCTTTGTTTCCTTATCTGTTTCTGTAAGGTTGGAACACAGAAAGTTTGAAGAGGTAAAACCTTGAAAGGAGGAACTTGGACCTGTTGATATTTAGTTATTGTAGCAGACAGGTACATCTCAATAGGATCAGACCATCCTAGGTAACAGTTGAACACGAACCTGTTGTCTTTGGAGGTGATTTATATTTTTTCCTTTCTGGATTGAGGGTGCAAAAAACCATTACCATCTCCTCTGGCAGCTTTCTAGCAGCTGGGTCATTGTTTGTCAGGACCTTGGCCAGAGGTAACTCTGACACTAAGACTTGGAGCTGAATCAGCACCATAGCAATGGATAATTCCAAGAGGCTGGAGAGTGGAGGGGCATTTTGTCATCATTATGGGGGTTCATAATATCATAGGATTATATATCTAGAGCTGGAAAGGACCTCAGAAGCCAGCTAGTGGCCCCTTTATTTTACAGATGAGGAAACAAGCTGAGGGAGGCTAAGTGATTTGCTCAAGATTAATAAAGGTAGTAAGAACCAGAGGCAGATTTCTCTTATTCTATAGAATACTTGCTTACATCTTGCCACTGCACCATAATCTCTCTGTATAGTTGGGAATTTAAAGAAGAAAAAGATATCTTGTTGCCATTAGTGATTGACCAACAGAAATGGGGTGGAAGAAATTTATATGGGAGATTTGTTTGCTCTCAGAGAGTGACTCAGATCTATGTAGGTGAGTTTCTGAGGTTTGAGAAGAGCATGGCTACATTATTGACATTCTTAAAAACTTTGCCTAATGTGAATATTCCTCTATGTGTCTTTTGGTATGCTGATCACTGGAAAAGAAGGCTAGTGGAGCCAATCATATATGGGAAGTGGAAGTGGATGGGAATTGGATAGTGTAAGGATGATTCTAGGCTGAAGTTGGATTGTATCCTCTCGGACCTCTTGCAGAGGATGGGCAGTCTTCAGGTCAGCAGCTGTTAAGTTTTCATAAGGGGTTTGAGAATCATATCCTTATAGAGGGGACACAGTACAATGGCTTTACAGAGGGAAGCTGATATAATCTCTCTCAAGTTGATGGTTTGGTTGGGAGAAGGTGTTCTTCCACTAGAAAGGATATTACTGGCAAACAGGATATGATTCCCTGACAAGGATATATATGGAAATCAACAGGATTCCCAATAATGAAGATCCCCCAACACCAACTGTCAATTCTTGGTGTGAAGGAAGGATTCCAACAAGGGTAAGAGATGTTATGGCCTATTCAATTGTATAATCTAAAGGCTATTAAAACAGTAAAGAAATTTCTTTTAATTAATCAGGGAGGATATAATCAGACAAGGTATATTCAGGGAAGGTATACTGAATATAGGATTGAAATGTTGGGTAAGAGGGATGAAGCTATCTGTTAACTAATCAAGATGGACCAGAGGCTGGTCTCACCCTCAACAGCGCTGGCCTCTTCACTGTGTTCCTCTCTCTCCCTAACTTCTGCCTCAAATATTAAACTAAATAAATAAATGAACAAGAATAGCAGGATGATATCAAATGTTGATTGAAGATCTTCTGAAGTGATTTGGTGATGATAATCTTGGTTCCAGCTAATATGATTTATAAATATAGCAGAGATCAGGTTAATATGGGGACTTACTGACACAGCTAGAATAAGAACAGCAGGAATAGGCTAAGGTGCTTCTGGTATGGATCTGCTATGGTTCAATGGAGAGTCTTGCCCAGATCTTTCACCACCCTTTGACCCAAAACCCAAAATGAGCTTCCTCTGCCTGAGGATCACCCCCTTATATAGTCCAGTTCCAACTGCCCCCAACTGCCTTCAGTTTCTTGGGTTCAAAAATCTGAACCCCCATTTTGCTTCTCTTGCAGTAAAGCTTACAATGGGAATAATTTTTATCCTTCCGATTAAATGCCAGGTAATGTGTGGTACTCTGTGTGTGTGTGTGTGTGTGTGTGTGTGTGTGTGTGTGTGTGTGTGTGTGAAAGTATGNGTGTGTGTGTGTGTGTGTGTGTGTGTGTGTGTGTGTGTGTGTGTGTGAAAGTATGTGCACATATGCTTTCTTTCTCCTTAGGCATCTTTTTTTTTCTCCTAAGGCATCTTGCACACCATGGTTCTGCTTAGAGCTTCTTTATTGATTCTGTTTTCTGGCATTAGAATGGTCTGGGATGACTTTCCTAAGGCAGCATAAACTTTATCTCAGAAGCAGCACTTGCCTGAAATACTTCCCCAAATGAATTTGAAAGCCCTAGGCAAAACAATTGGGAAATTATCTAGCCTAATGCTTTCCAGGTCTTAGTGGTGTCAAATACAAATAGAAATGGGCCATTAACCCACACCTAACGATCTTCATGAGTATATATTGACTTAGAAAACCACATATTAACATTATCTATGTTTTATTGTATTTTTATTTTGTTAACTATCTCCTAGTTACATTTTAGATTGATGGCTCACTCAGAATTGTTTTGGCTACATATCTGCCATCCAAATGTTTGACATCTCTGCTCTAGAAAGCCATCATTTAGGATGAAGCAAGAATTCTACCTATTCCAAAGGCAACCTTTCTAGCATATAGTTGAACATCCTCTTTCCTAATAAGTCAGCCTCTTCCTCCAACAACCCAGATGCATAGATGCTATTATTATTCCCATTTAACAAATGATAAAACTGAGGTATACAGAATTTAAGGGACTTGTTCAAAGTTTCACAGTAAGTTTCTGAGGTGAGATCTGAACTTATTCTTCTTGACTTCAGGCCTAGTACCCTATACACTAAGCCACCTAGTCACCTTACTTTTCATTACAGTAAAATTTCTGGAAAGGTATTATTTCCCAGCCTTACTGAGCAACTAACAAAGTTTCATGTTGTCAGGGTGTGATATTTTAGGCAAGGGGAGGAAAGAAGAGTAGCTCTGGAGGAGATGAGGAATTCTAAATTTCTTGACTATTTTCCTCTCAGGGAAGTGAATTTTATGGCACTATTCCCAAGGGAGAAGAATAAGAGTCCATATGTATAAAGGACTTTATGAAGTACTTTCCTCACAAGCCTGTGAAGTATAGCTAGGTCTCAATTAGTGTGAATAATGAATCCTCTGAAGTGGTCACATTATTTGAATTCACACTACATATTTCCATTGGGTGAGAACCTATTACCATATTTTGTATAATTATAACCTTAAATATCAGTGAAAATTTGAATAACTATTAAATTGATATACCTAAAGTACAGGTCTGACTGTTGCATCCCTGCTTAAGAAGCTTTATGTGCCTTTTATTGCCTCTAGGATAAAATACAAACCTCTCAGTTTGACTTTTAAAGCCCTTTGCCATATGTCTCCAGCCTAATTTTCCAAGCTTGTTTAATATCATTCTCTTTCACACATTTCATATTCCAGCTCAACTGGCCTTGTACATAACATCTCATCTTCCATATCCAGATCTTTGCATAAGTAATGTTTGAAATGTTTGTAGTCCAGCCATTTTTTACCTCCATCTTGTAGAATCCCCAGCTACCTTCAAAGGTTGGCTCTAGGTCAACCTTCTCCAAGAAGTCTAACCTGTTCCCTCAATTGTGAGTGTCACCCCTACCTACTTACCCCCAGAAATCATGTTGTATCAACTCTGTATATAATTTGAATGTACCTTTCTCTATTCATGCTGTTTCTTAATATTATATAATAAACATTTATTGAGTGCAAAGGACAGACCACCTGACCTGGAGTAGGAAAAACCTGAATTCAAATCCAGCCTCAGTCACTTACTATGTGCCAAAATGCTCATAGAGTAGCTGTCACATAGTAGGTCCTGCATAAGTGCTTATTCCCTTCCCTAAGTACTGGGGGGAGAGAGAGAGAGAGAGAGAGAGAGAGAGAG
>NW_025383449.1:0-2989 GCF_016433145.1 Gracilinanus agilis
TTTTTTTATTAGATTGACCAGTACTTTGTTTATTTTATCTTTTTTTTGAAAATACCAGCTTCTAGTCTTATTTATTAATTCAATAGTTTTAAAATCAAAAGTAGATTTTATTAATTTCTCCCTTGATTTTTAGTATTTCTAATTTAATTTTCATCTGGGGATTTTTAATTTGCTCACTTTCTAGTTTTTTAAGTTGCATGCCCAATTCACTAACCTCTGCCCTCCTTAATTTGTTATTATAAGCACTCAAGGATATAAATTTCCCCCTGAGTACTGCCTTGGCTGCATCCCACAGAGTTTGGTCGCATGTCTCATCATTGTCATTCTCTTCAATGAAATTGTTGATTATTTCTATGTTTTCTTCTTTCACTAACTGGTTTTGGAGAATCATATTATTTAATTTCCAATTAGTTTTTGATTTGCCTGTCCAGTTAGCCTTAGTAATTATTATTTTTATTGCATTATGATCTGAGAAAATTACATTTGTTATTTCTGCTCTTTTGCATTTGTTTGCAATGATTCTATGCCCTATTACATGGTCAATCTTTGTGAACGTACCATGTGCAGCTGAAAAGATTGTGTATTCCTTTTGCTTCCTATTTGTTTTTCTCCACATATCAATTAAATCTAATTTTTTCTAGGACTTCATTCACCTCTCCTACCTCTTTTTTATTTTTTTTGTTTGCTTTATCTAGATCTGAAAGAGGAATATTTAGTTCCCCCCCCCCCAATATTATGGTTTTACTATCTATTTCCTTCTTGAGCTCTGCCAGTTTCTCCTTTATGAATTTGGATGCTATACCACTTGGTGCATACATATTGAGCCATGTTATTTCCTCATTGTCTATACTGCCTTTAATCAGGATGTAATGACCTTCCCTGTCTCTTTTAATCATATCTATGTTTACTTTGGCTTTGTCAGAAATCATAATAGCCACTCCGGCCTTCTTTTTCTCATTTGATGCCCAAAAAATTTTGCTCAAGCCCTTATCCTTAAACTTCTGTATGGCCACCCACCTCATATGGGTTTCTTGTAGACAATATATGGTAGGGTTTTGGTTTCTAATCCACTCTGCTATTTTCTTTCTTTTTATGAGAGAGTTCATCCTATTCACATTCAGAGTTATAATTATCAGTTGTGCATTCGCTGACATTTTTGTATCCTCCCCTAGTTCTACCTCTTCTTCTTACACTATTTCCTTTTAAAGCAGTGGTTTGCTTTAAGCCAGTAACCCTTATCCCCTCCCTCAATTAACTTCCCTTTCTCCCCCCTCCCTTATTATTCCCTTCTATTTATTTTTAAAGGCCTAATGAATTCCCTCCCCCTTCTTCTCCCCTCTCTTTTATGATCTCCCCACTCCCCTGCTCCCCTTGGTTTATCCCTTCTGACTTTCTCAGTAGTGTTAGATAGAGTTTTATATCCCAATGGATAATCTCTTCCCTCTCAGGGTTAATTACACTGAGAGTAAGTTTTAAATATCACCTCTTAATGCTCTCTTCCTCTCCTTCTTATAATAATATTTGTCCCCTCCCCTTCCCATGCCCACTTTGTGTGTAATAGAATTCACTATCATTCTTATTCAATCAAGTTTCTCTTTGTGTCCCCTACTCTTCACCCCCCTCTTTCCAACCCCCCATATCATCTTAGACCATTTAGTATTCCAACCTCTCCCTATGAATTATTCTTCTGATTACTATAATAATGAATACTATAATAGTGAATAGAGTTCACGACAGAGAATTATACATACCATTTCTCCACATAGGAATACAGATAATTAGATCTTATTGAAGCCCTTAAAGAGGCAAATTTAAAAAAAAAATATGAGTTTTCTTTCTTTCCCCTTTGTTTCTTATTTACCTTTTCATGTTTCTCTTGATTTTTGTGGTTGGATATCAAATTTCCATTTAGTCCTGGTCTTTTCTGTGCAAATACATGGAAATCTTCTATCTTGTTGAAAGCCCATACTTTCCCCTGGAAGTATATAGTCAATTTTAATGGGTAGTTGATCTGTAGTTGAAGACCAAGTTCTCTTGCCTTTCTCAATATCATATCTCAAGCCTTGTGGTCTTGCAGTGTGGAGGCTGCCAGATTCTGTGTAATCCTGATTGGTGCTCCTTGATATTTGAATTGTCTCTTTCTGGCTTCTTGTAAAATTATTTCTTTTACTTGGAAACCCTTGAATATTCCTGGGGGTTGTCTTTTCTGGTTCTAGTGCAGAGGGTGATCTATGGATCCTTTCAATGTCTGTATTGCCCTCTTGTTATAGAACTTCTGGGCAATTTTGCTGAATAATTTCTTTTAGTATCGAGTCCAAATTTCTATTTAATTTCTCCTTTTTCAGGAAGACCAATGATTCTCAGATTGTCTCTTCTAGACTGGTTTGCTTGGTCTGTCACTTTCTCATTGAGGTATTTCATGTTTCCTTCTATTTTATCAGTCTTTTGGCTTTGTTTTATTTGTTCTTGCTGTCTTGAGAGATCATTGGCTTCTACTTGCCCAATTCTTGTCTTTAGAGACTGGTTTTCGCTATAATATTTTGGTTTTCCTTTTCAATCTGGTCATTTCTGGTGTTCAATTTGCTTATCAGTTCATTTGATTTCTGAGCCTCTCTTTCCAATTGCAAAATTCTGCCTTTTAAACTCTTAGTTTCTTGCCTGATTTCCTTTTGAGCTATTTCCTATTTCTATAGCCAAATCTTTTCCAACTTTCTCATCATCTCAGATTTGAACTCTTCAAGAGCTTGTGACCAGTTTTCATTATTTCATTATTCTTAAGTCTACGAAGAGTCAAAGTCTAGTATAATAGTTAAAGAGTTAAACTTTAAAAAGACATCACATAACAAAGGTAGTTTTTTGGTACTTAACATAATTTCTATTTCTACTAATTTATATTAAAATACATTCATACATACATGTATATATATATATATACATATATATATATATGTGTGTGTGTGTGTGTGTGTGTGTGTGTGTGTGTGTGTGT
>NW_025383449.1:3049-4771 GCF_016433145.1 Gracilinanus agilis
ATATATATGTGTGTGTGTGTGTGTGTGTGTGTGAGTGTGTGTGTGTGTGTGTGTGTGTACATTGAATTTGGGGGTGTTCCACTACATTGGTGCCAGGTTTAGATGTAGTAATAAAGTGAGACCTCTTTTAAGATCTCAGTGGGAATTGTAGTGTAACTCATTTGTGGTAATGGATGGCAGTGGGAAGAGAATTATACTGATTGAATATTTTAATTTTTGAATGATCTGTAGTAAATTGATAGTGCATTAATCAGCATCAAAAAGATAAGAGCAATTATTGTTATATCTTTCACATGGAGGGAGTGACTTTTTCTCTGTGTTATTTACCTATTGCTGGACATTTACAAGAGGTAGACTAACTAAGGAAGTACCTTTGATATAAGAATTATAGAGGGTGCTAACATAACTATTAGTGACAGTAGAAAGCCTTATAGGGAAGACTTCAATGAGAGTTGAGTCTATGAGACTTTTTGCCAGAAAAAAAAATATAATCAGATCAAAAAGGAAAGCTTTTATTAGGCATTTGGGAGAATTATGAAAAATAAGTATTCAGTGAAGTAGAATTCTCATCACTTGACACACATATAAAATCCTTTGCCAATATAAAGTATTCTCTCAAACACTTTCTCACAATAATCCTATGAGGTAAACCATATAAGTGTTCATGTCTCCATATTAAAGGTGAGGAAATAATCCTTTGGGGCTTTAACACTCTTCTCTATATATGTGGTATTCTAGGAATTGGGTAGTGGGAGAAGTCAGCTAAATGAAATCTCTAATTCTAAAATTATACATTTCTACAATTTTCCAAATGTGGAGATGGTGTAATGTAAAGTTTAATGACTGCTCCAAGGCAATTCTCTAGGACACATTTGTCATTTCCATGTCCAAATTCATATCACTTCTATAGTATGGTCCAATATTTTTTTTTCTTTTCCCCTTATGGAAACCTGTTTAATTAAAGAATGTTCTTCCATAGAATTTGCATGATGTGTTCAAAGAGACTTAAATCATGGTTTCAGATTTCATATAAACATAATAACTTGTCATTGTGTAAATGAAAGCTTATCGCTTGTTCTGATGAAGGGACTGGTCTACTTTTATTTCTAGTCAAATATTACATTAAATTATTTGTACTGCTTCTCCTGGAAAATTGATTATAATGTTTTGTAACTTGCCAACATCTCATTGTGAACCTTTTGTATCCTTTCAGTAGCCGCTGAATCTCAATTCCCCCATGATTATGACATTCTGAGGTATTTATCTAACTAGATAGCTGGCTGGTTATTTATTGACATAGAGAAAGATACAGATATCTAGGTTCATTATATTTCTATATCTATCTATACAGGTACCTATTTGTAGTTAAACATATCTATCTTTCTTTCTATTTATCTTATTTTTCATTCAGTTGTATCTGAATCTTAGGGACTCTATACTGAGGTTTTCTTGGCAAAGATCAGCAAGAATGGTTTGCCATTTCCTTCTCCAGGTAATTTTACATATGAAAAACTGGAGTAAACAATGTTGAGTGACTTGCCCATGATCACATAGTTAAATGTCTGAGCCAAAATTTGAATTCAGGAATATGAGTCTTCCTGAATCTATGCCCAGCATTCAATTCTCTGTATTACCTAACTTCATATAAACATATCAATATACATATTCTAATCTTTATCCTTATATGCTTATAAATACACACACATATATATACATATATAT
>NW_025383450.1:0-7585 GCF_016433145.1 Gracilinanus agilis
GGGAAGGGAAGGGAAGGGAAGGGAAGGGAAGGGAAGGGAAGTTAAAAATTCCTTGCTTCTTCTATAATTCTATGGTGGATATATATCCTCATGAGTTTGCAAATCTGGTTGAATGAATATACATCTTAACCCTTATTGAGCCTATATTCTAAAAAGAAGCAGTCCTGTTTAGGGTAGACATGATTCAAGAGAGAAAGCTTCCCAAACAGATTTTTCAATCTTGCAAGGAAATGGGTTGGTAGACCCATTGCACCCATGTTTTTGTCTCAAAGGGATATTGTTTTCTTTGGAGGGGCCACATGGAAATAAAAGCCCTTTTCCCAGGCTCTCAGTGTGCCCTGGTCAAGAATGCTAACAATCTGCTGTCCAAGTCAGGGGCTGTCAGTGGTACTTCCTTATCAGTGATCTCTCCGTCATCACTTGTGGAGGAACAAGCAGGCAGCCTGCTGCCTCCTAGTAGAGCTTTATGTCTCTGGAAAGGAGCCCCACTCTATGAATGAATGACTCCCTAAAAGGAGGTTTGGTGGTAAAGGAAACATTGGGGTTGCCCTGGGGGTTCTCAATCATTTTTCATTAAAAAGAGAGATGTCAGCATGGCAGCTGCCTCTTGGCAGGTGTTCATTCCCTTTTCCTCTCTCCACTGCCATAAAAGTCACCAGATCTGAGCCCTCGAATCACTGGAGAAAATGAGAACGCATGCTGTCTGCTTTTGTCTATTTATTGCCCTAGGTGAGTAATAAACTATTTTAATTACAATTGGATTTGGGGGCTGACTTGCATGGCATTCACCAAAGAGCAGTAACAAATTCAACAGCTCTCCCATCACAGATCCATATTACATGGATCAATGGCTCCCTTGGAGAACATTTTTACTTTAACCCCATTTCTGACAACCCCATGAATGGACTAGAAAAGTTAATCAGCTATTTAAGTCACTTCACGGGCACCAACTCCAACATTTTTAGCTCCACAAACAATTTAAAGAGGCAATGGGCAAAAACAACGGCAACCACAAAAATCCAAGTAACGCTGGAAGAACCCCAGTGATCCTGGGCAGTGAATTAAGACGTATGAATCGTTTGGGAGTTGTTTTAACCTCACTAGGTTCAAACACTAGGCTTCTGAATAAATGACTTTCAGTTGCTTTCAGCTAAAGAATTTATTGCATAGATATGTATGCGATATACATGTACATAAGTATACAACATACATGTGTAGAGCTGTATGTGTACATGCATATATATGTGTGGAATATATGGAAAATTGGGTCTCTTTAGCTTACTCAGGCTGGAAATGCAAGAGCCACCAGGGGCTCCATCTCAGAAACTTTAACCTGATCCCTTTTTCTGCTCTGGACCATTCCCAAGGACTTACTATATTGGTGCCAGGCAATTCACCCAATCAGTGCTCATCCACTCAGTTTCCCCAGCAGTGATAATAGTGAGCATTCTATAGAGCTTACAAAAGGTCAAGTACTGTGCTAAGTGCATCATTTGATCTTCATAAGAACCCAGGGAGGGAGGCACTATTATTGTCATCTCCATATTACAGATGAGGAAACTGAGGCAAACCAGTTAACCCAGGTTTTCTGGACTCTAGGTTTAATGTTCTATCCACTGAGCCACCAGCAAGAATCTGATACAGGCATTCACCACCATGACTGCTTACAATTTCTAAACATCAAATGGGAACAAAGAAGACCATTCTTCTCATCTAAAGAATAGAGATCAGATGGGAACCATCCTGGGACAAGGCACTCTCCTGCTATTATTCTTTAATATTTAAAGACTATTCTGCAGACTATTGCACAGGCAGATAAAAGAACTTCTTTGGAGGATTAAATAAAAGTATTGGGACATGAACAAATCTTCACGAGGCTCACAGAGCTTCTTTAGGTTACATATCCAATTTGTCACATCATATGCCCATAGCTTTCATGGGTGTCCTATCCCACTCCCCAAGGGGGGGACAGGATCCCTGTACATTTCCAGCACAACACAGCACACTGAGGGTCAGTCAGAATGCATTCAAATGTGTAAAAAATGTGCATATATATGTGAATATACTACATACAAATATGTTGTAATATACAATTATCTCTTCCATATTGTAGGGGAAAATCCACCTAAAAATTTTAGGCCTTCTCTTCATATCAGAGAAAAATCTGAATTTTTTCTTTTATGGAGTGTTTATAGTACCTCACTGGAAATTTTGGGTTAAATATACATTTCTGAGTTTCTAAACTTTTTCTGTGTCATCTATTAGCCTTTACGTGTCATTTATGACTTTCACAAAAGTCTCATAAAATTCTCATTTGATTTCTTATGCCGACTTGCAATATATTAGAATCACAATGGGGAAAGTCAAGATGTGGAAGAGATAATACTTATATACATATGTATATATATTTAAAAAGAAAGACAAGCTATAAGTAATAGAGATCCACAGTTTCTGGAGATTCATTTTCTGCCCTACTCTGTATATGAAAATGCCCTTTTCTGGGATATTATCGTTAAGATTTTTTTTACGTTTATCTTTATTTTATTTTAATAACAAATCTCCACATAAGTTTTCCAGATTTATATGATTAATGTTGCCTCCCTCTCTTTTTCCCTCCCCACTCCCAGAGTTGACAAGCAATTCAATCTGGGTTGTACATGTATGTATAACTCAAAATTTATTTCCCTATTATTCATTTTTGTAAGTAAATAATATTTAAAATTTTTAAAGCATCTTTAGAACAATTCCCATATCAGAAAAGATGATGGACCCAACACATGCCTGGTCCCATTCCCAAATTGTTTCTGTTTCCTCTGCAAGTATTTCTATCTTTTAAGTTTTTTTTAATATTCTCAATCATTTAGAAATGATGAGTTCTTGATTTAGGAAACCTATTTAAAATGTTCTGCATGAAAGGTAAGGGACAGTGTTGTTGTTTGGTTGTTTCAATCAGGTCCAACACTTTCAACTTTATTTGGGGTTTTCGTGGCAAAGATCCTGGAATGATTTGCCATTTTCTTCTCTATAAATTATTTTATAGATAAGGAAACTGAGGCAAAGAGGGTTAAGTGACTTTCCCAGGGTCACACACTTAGTGTCTGAGGACAGATGTGAACTCGAGTCCTCCCCACCCCAGGCTCAGCACTCTATCCATCATACTGTCAAGCTGCCCTTGTCCTTAGGTAATTGGAGGCACCATTTCTTCTTTGACAATGCTCCAATTTCAGTACAGTTTATTTGTTGAGTTCTTGAGGTTAGTCAGTCATATTTATTATGCTCAGATCTCTATTAGTAGTCTGGAGTTCTTGCCTCTGTTAGTTTCTGCAAGAAAGAGATCCCCAATCATAGAATTCTAGTTACCAGGTTATGGCTTGCTAGGTATTTGGAAGCTGCTAAATTTTTGACATGGCAACAGTTTATAACATTTCCCTGCATGATTTACATTGATTGATAAGTCTGTGCTCCTTAAGGACAATCTTTGTATTATAATTTCTGATAGCAATGGCCTAATACTGAATTGCCAGGATAACAAGCCCCTTCTTTTCTCCATTTTTTCTTAAAAAAAGAAAAACCCTCATCACCCATCTTAGAAGCAATATTGTGTATTGGTTCCAAGGCGGAAGAGTGGTGAAGGCTAAGCAATTGGGGGTCAAGTGACTTGCCCAGGATCACACAGCTAGGAAGTATCTACAGTCAGATTTGAACCCAGGATCTCCCATCTCTAAGCCTGGCTCTCAATCCACTGAGCCACCTAGCTGTCCCTAAGCCCTTTCATTTCTATAAAAAGCCCATATAATTCAATCATTTGTTAGGTTTTTTTGTTGAATTATTATTGACAGTTCTTTTGGAACTCTGTATTTCTTAGATTTTGTTTGGATACTTTGGGAATAAATTATATGGTCCATCTTACTGTTCTAAAAGTGTGTATTAAGACTGATATTGAGTAGATGTTAATTGCTATATATAACACATATAATACAAATGTTCTTCTCACTGCTATTGTTACATATAAATGTAGATTATAATAATACATGCTACATATTATATTAACAGTTCCAACTGCTACTAATTCTATATGTAAATATATTATATATTAATACATGATATATATTATTAACATTAATTCCCACTGCTACTAATTGTCATATGTTGGATGGATGGATAGGTGGCTAGGTAGATAGATAGATAGATAGATAGATAGATAGATAGATAGATAGATAGATAGATAGATAGATAGATGAATGGATAGATAGATGGATGGATGGATGGATGGATGGATGGATGGATGGATGGATGGATGGATGGATGGATAGATGGATGGATGGATGGATGGATGGATGGATGGATGGATGGATGGATAGATAGNGGATGGATGGATGGATGGATGGATGGATGGATGGATGGATGGATGGATGGAGAGATGGATGAATGGATGGATGGAGAGATGAAGAGATAGACAGACATATATGTGGGGGGAGGGGTTCTTCCCACTGAGCTTTGATTTCAGGATGCCAATCAGTCTCTTGACATAGACTGCCACTGTTTTCTCCTTGGTAATTTCATGATTGACAAATCTTCTTTAGAAGTCTAAAGTGTATGTAATTATGACCTTCATCCTTCACTTCCATTTAACGTCTGTAATCAAACTGAAAACCTTCAGTCTCTCTATTTCCTTCACTTTTATTAAGAATTTTACACCTCTTAATTCCAAATAATATTTTTATATTCTTGAAGAACTCCATGAGATGGAAAAACTATTTGGTTTTTTGTTTGGTTTTTTTTTCATGAACAGAAATCTATTTTCTCTCCTTCTTACACTCTATTCCATTGTAGAAAACAAAAAGAAAAGCAAATTTTTACTAAGCGAATAACCCTAAAAAAATGTGTTTTTCAATTAAGCCATATAATTTAATGTCATCCATATGTATCAGGTAATCAGCAAGATGTTATGATAAGATTTCCCCTGTAACTTGGAAGCAATATTCCCTTCCTTTTAAGAGAGATGCTATGAGCTATGCAGAACTATAAAGGGCTTAAATTGTCTCACAGAAAGATGTCACATTTTATATCAATCCTTATGTTACTGTGTAAATAGCCTGTTATAAATAACAAATTGTTTTCATGTGGACATCATGTCCTACTCTTCATGACCCCGTTTAGGGTTTTCTCAGCAAAGACACTGGAATGGTTTGCCATTTCCTTCTCCAGCTCATTTTACAGATGAGGAAACTGAGGCCAAAAGAGCTAAGTGACTTGCCCAGAGTCACCCAGCTAGGAAGTGTCTGAGACCAGATTTGAATTCAGGAAGACTTCATCTTCCTGACTCCAGACCCAGGTGCTCTATCCACGGTATTTAACAAGAGTAAATAATGAGGCAGCAGGTGTCCTTCCAAACCAAAGCCAAGACTTTATAAGGAATTATTTCTTCAGCCACTCAAAACCAGAAAAAAGGACATGCCAAAGACTGTTACAGATCTGGCTCCTTGGAACGTTATTAGTCACAAAGCCGCAATTGCTTTACCGGAGCCGTGAGTCACCCCCTCCTGTGTTTACACGGGGAAAGCATGAATCTTGCCTTCAAACCAGCTATCGCAAAGTTCAAATTACTTGCAGCCTCGCCGACTTGCATACTTTGCTCTAGGTGGAGCTTGGTGGTTGGACTGTTGGGACACAAGGAAAACTCCCATGGACTCATTTCCTGCCACTGGCTTTTCCAATAGTGAAGGACCGGCCAGTTGTCAAGTGTAGGACGTCTAGTTTAAAGGAGAAGTGTTGGGTCCAGCTCTGGCAGGATGGAATGGAATATGGTGTGTCGCTAGACTATTTTCCCAGCTTTTGATTTCTAGAGTCCATCCAAATACTAAATGTCACTGGGCAGATGCTCTGGCCAGCAAGGCTGCACTAGACCCACTCAGCATCAGGGACCAATTCTAGGCTGGCATCGGTGGGCAGAAACCCCATTTGGCCATGACAGTCCATGCAAGATGGAGACAGTCTCCGAGTGAATGGGAGGATCTTAGAATTCAGAGCTGGAAAGAATCGTCTAGCTCTTGTCCAAACTCCCCATTTTAGAGATGAGGAAACCAGGGTCCAGGAAGTGAAGGGACTTGCCCAAAGTCACTCAGATAGTAGTAATAACTAAAATCCAGATAGAGAAGCACCTAGGTGACTCAGTGGACAGAAAGCCAGACCTAGAGACTGCCCTCAGACACTGGGCAAGACACTAAGCCCCAATTCCCTCACCCTTTTCTACCTTTTCTGCCTTTTCTAACCTTCTTCTGCCTCAGAACTGACCCAGTATTGATTCTTAAACAGAAGATATGAGTATAAAAAGAAAAAAATTCAGACAAAGCTTTTTGGTTTGCAAAGCACTTCCCTGACCTTCGAGGCTAACAACAGCCCTGTAGAGTGGATGTTATTATGAATAATGAAAAACTAACATCATTACAACATATGGATATTAGCTCCATTTTTGAAATGAGGGAATTGAAACTCAGAGCAGTTAAATGACTCACCCAAGGTCATACATCTAATATGTCAGAGATAGGATTTGAGCCAGTGCCACACTTCCTTGGCTAGCAAATAGCAGACCTGGAGATGTGAGCCTGGGGCTCCCTGACCCCAAGTCCAGTGTTCTACTGACTACCCAATAAAAAGGGAGTATGTAGTATAGAACCTTGACCTGTGATTTCATTGTTAAAAAAAGATTTCTATGAGATCACTTCCTCTTCTGTTGCAAGCTGATACTTTTCCTAATCTTAGAGAGAGATGGGTGTTGAGGAGTGCAGAGAACTTGGAGGCTCTCCCAAGGGCGCCCAGCCAATCCGAGTCAGAGACCAGGCTCAAACTTCCTGGCGCTGCGGTCAGCGCTCTGTCCACTATGCCCAGCTACTGGTCTAGGCAACACAAGACCCTGAGACCCAAACAGAGGTTTGCATCCCCAGGGAGGTCCCACACCAAGCCAGGGCTCAGCGGTCCTCTGGAGTCCTCAGGTTTTCCCCTTCTGGGATCTTCGTCTTTGGAAGCTAAGCCATCCCTCCGTTGGCACCCAAGTCGCCAGCCTCAACAGCACGTTTCCGGTAGGACGAGTTTCTCGGATGAGACCTCAGAGGAAGAAGGGTTCGAGGTTGATTGTCTACAATTTCCTTTTCCAAACGGCTTGACGGAGGCTGATGTCGTCGAGTCCTTCCACAGCCACAGAAAGCGCGTTTGGCCAAGAGCACGAGCGGCTGACTGGGGCGGCTCTCCACAAGCCCGAGGGTTGCCTCAGATTGCTCCGAGGTGAGAAAACGCGCCCCAGTGAAGGGCAAAACTGGAAGGACCGTCATGCCCATCTCATCCACCGCAGTGCACCTGGCGATGGCTCACAGCCGTTTCTAAAAAGCTCTCCAACATCCTTCACCTCCAGGCTTGGGCTAAAAGTGAGTCAGTAGCTGGAAGATGGAGGAAGCTGTACGCTGTGGCTTTTTTGTGTGCTTAGTAATGATGACGCCGACGATACTCAACACGCTGAGTTCTGGGGATGCATCATCGCTTTCGCAGGGTGTGATGAAAGGAGCCGAGAAAGGTTGGGAAGAGGTTACAG
>NW_025383451.1:0-5074 GCF_016433145.1 Gracilinanus agilis
GAAGAGAGAGGCAGAGAGAGAGAGAGAGAGAGAGAGAGAGAGAGAGAGAGAGAGAGAGAGAGAGGAGAGAGAGATCAATGCCATCAATGCTCTAACCACACGCCTTCTGGAATCTGGTACTCATTCATTGATTCTGGTCATTGCATGTAAGAAGGACATAGGCAAAACAAAAGGGGGTTATATCTAGAAAGAGGAAGTCAAAAGGCGAGGGATGATAGACCATGCCATTGAAGGTCAGTCAAATTACCTGGGATTGCTTAGGATGGAAGAGAGAAAGCTTAGCAAACACATATTGATTGCATTTCACTATCTGTCATGGGTAAGAAAGGTCAGATTTCTTCTATTTGGCTTCAGAGACAGATGTAGGAGGAAGAGGTAGAAGGCAGAACTCACCTAGAAATAAGGGCTGAGGGGGAAGAACCTCTAACAACTTTCTCAAAAGGGTATCCATAGGTAGAATAGCCTGATAGGGGAGATAGTGAATTCTCCATTATTAGTGATCTTCATGTGGAGAATGGAGAACTACTCATCTAAAAGTAGAGTTCATGTTTGACTGGGCAACAAATATTCTGTGACTTTGTGAACTTCTGACTGAATGCACTGTTGTTTCCCCTGTACCACAAAGTAGTTTATCTATTCTCCTGTTTGGGACAGTAAACAGCCAAACCAAACACCCCACTCAGATGTTGAAGAGAGCCTCTCTAGGTGCATGCTCCAAAGATAGAAATTTGTGGAGGAGGAGGACAGGTCTTAGAGGCTCTTGGTCCTGCCAAGGAATTATTGAAGGATGTAAAAAGCTCTCTAATAAGCTCTGGGTTCTGCATCTTGGGAGAATTTGAGTACCACGGAGGGACTAATTTGACTAGATTGAAAGGAGCCACTGTAGGTGGCGTGACAGGAGAATGGACACCTCCCAGCCCCTAATTAGGAGAATGAATAGCTGCTTCAAGGTACTATCATGAATGGCTCACTTACCAGGTGCCAGGGATACGGGTCAATGAAGAGGGAATAACATCCAGTCTTCCCTTGCCTTTTCTCCTCTCTTAGCCAACCAGGTATGATGGCTTCCTGTCCAGAGGCTATCAAAGGTTTTCTTTTTTCCATTTTAATGAGTCAAATGTGAATGATGGAGTATCATGGAATCATCCATGTGCCAGAAGAAGGATGTGAGGAGTCTTCATGACTCCAAGATCAGCTTTCTAACCCTTATGTTACCTTGTCTCACCAAAGCTAGAAAGGAGCTCAAGTGAAGGACCTGCAGGTAGAAGTGACTTTTCATTTGTTCTGGGCTGGATGAGAAATTCTTTCCCCAGTAGTCTCAGCAAGTGATAACACAACTTCCAAGTAAGCTTTCGAGGAATTGGTGAACCATAGAGGTGTTCCATCTCATTGTAGGATAAAGTTAATAGGAAGATTTTCACTTCATTAAACTGAAATCTGCCTTTCTGCACACATTCGTCCCCGCTCCTCATTCTACCTCTAGGTCGGAATGTCTACTTTCTTTGTCCTATAGCAGTCCTTAGATATTTGAAGATGATGATCATGTTCCCACCCTCAAGTCATTCCTTATCTAGGCTGATCATTCTCAGTTCCTTCAAATGATCCCTATAGAAAATGGTGATTTCTATTCCTTTCCCCACCCTAATCTCACTCTTGACAACAAGATTCACCCAAGTCTCTCCCAAAATACTGTGTTCATAACAGAATGTTGTTTGTCCTTCATTTTTAAGAGGAACAATGAAATCATAGAATGATGTCTTGACTTGTGCAGAATTGGATTTAAGTGAGGCAGAGCTGTATAAAGTTCTCAGCCTCACTCTCTCTTCCAGAGACATTGAAGTCCAGGGACAAGACAAAAGTCAGAATGACTGGTGATGGCCCAGGATTCTATGAATGGTCTTAATGTCTTTGATGTCTGACCAAACTCCAAGCACTTCAGAGCATCTATTTCAGCTGCCTCTGTAGCCAGTGGAACCAATTGTTCGCATCCACCCATTCTACTGGAAGAAGTCTTCACATGCTGGAGGTAGTCACCTGCCAAAACACTGATGAATCAGTGGCCCATTGGTTATCCACAACGTGGTTTAGCCCATCTGCCAAGACGGTTTACCAGGGTGTGAGTGCTGCACATGCTACAGCTTCTTGGAATCCCAGATGAGAGTCGAATGCCAGGTAGCCATTGGAACACCAAAGGTGAATAATCAGCCCTGAAAATTGCTCAGCAAATCCTCATACCAGAAATGCTAGTCCTCCCTGAAATTCCATATATCATATATGTTCTGTTCAGAAATGAATAAAATACTACAGATGGAGATTTAAAGAGGGAAAAGTATAGCAGGACTAGTACATTCTTCCTCCTCCTCTCTTCCTCCTCATTATCATGAAAACTAAATTTTATATAGTGCTTTAGGATTTGAGAAGCATTTTAAAAATATTTAATTCTATCCTCATAATAACCATGGGGGAGAGATGTATTTTTATTCTTATATTTTGGATGAAGAAATGAAGTGACATGGCCAGTCACATAGCTCATAAGTCTCTAAGGTTGGATTTAAATTCTGGTCTTCCTGAGTGACACAGGACTTCTATTCATAAAGCTTATGTGTATATGTATATATATTGTGTGTGTACACAGATTTACAAATATATATATTCTCTTATATTACATTGTCTATTCATATTTGAGTCTGTTGTCCATTAAGACCTATACATCTAATTCATATATTGTTCAGGTCATTATTCTTTAACTTTGATTTATCTCCTTCTTCAGAACCAGGTCAAAGTAGTTGGCTGGTGGCCCAGGGAACATCCAGAAAGGCTGTAGTAATAAGATGTGAGTTTCAGATTTGTCACAAACTCATTGAAAATTTGATCAAGTTGCTTTCTATCTCTGGGGAAAATATGTACATGAAGTCGTTAGATCAGAAATAGAGAGGAAGTGCAGGTCAATGAAAAGAACACTTGGAGTTAGGAGATATGGGTTCAAATCCTATCTCTGTATTTGGAGGAACATTTGATCCCTTTGAGCTTCAGTTTCATCATTTGTAAAACAGAAATAATATATACAACTTCTCTCCTCAGATGGCTTTTTTTTTTGCAAACCTTAAAGGAACTATATAAATATGAGTTTTTTATTTTATCAATAAATTTGAATTTAGTATGGTCTCTACTATGTGCTAGTCCTAGGGAATAAAAAGACAAAAATGAAGTAATTTCTGTTCAAGGAAACATGTAGTCTTTTGGAGGAAAAAAGCATATACACATGCCTACATGTATACACATATTTGTGAAAGATATATACAAAATAAGTGCAACAAGAGAACATGATATTCCATAACAGAAATGTTGTTTGAAGAATAACTTGTCTATAGGTCCACCTCCAGAGAAATCTAATAAATAGAAATAAGAAAGACATAGTATATATACATATGCACGTGTATATATGTATGTATGGGCATATCTATCTATATATCTATCTATATATCTATATCTATCTATATATCTATATCTATATCTATATCTATATCTATATCTATATCTATATCTATATCTATATCTATACAGCAACAATGTGAGTTTGACTGGACTGAAGAATTCATGAAGAGAAGTAATGTATGAGGATGCAAAGGTAAGCCAGAACCAGGTTGTGAAGGGTATGAATGTCAATTTTTAATTTTTAATTGATTTTAGAGGTAATAGGGAACCATTGGAGCTTCTTGAGCAAAAGTAGTAATATGGTCATACCTATGCTTTGGAATATAATTTTTCCAGTTGTCATTTTGCTATGTGAAAGAAAGAGGGGGGCCTGTGGTGATGTGAGTGAGCAAAAAGCAATTGCTTTAGCATATTGGGTGAAGAGACTGTGCAATTGAGGATAGCCCAAAAGTTGTGAACTTGCATGACTTCAGGGGAAGTTCAGAAGGGGGGTGGATTTGGAGGTAAAGATAATGAGGTCTACTTTCAAAACCTGAAATTTCATTCAGTACCTATTGAGTTTGAAATAACTACAGGACAACCAGTTTAAGCTGCCCAATATACAGCTGGTGATGCAAGATTAGAACTCTGGAGAGAGACTAATACTGAAGTTCTTAAATGAAGCAGAGGAAAATGATTGGCATAGGAAGCACAAGAGAGCAGGACTGGATTGAAAAGTCAGCTAGAATCAAGGGAAACCTGGTTCAGCAGGGTGAAGTTCAAGACAGGAAGAGGCAATCAGGACAAAGTTCACCTATTCACAGAAAACTTCAGGTGGAAATTGAAGCACTGGATATCTCTATGTCTATATCTATCTATCTGTATATATCTATACCTATAGATAGAGATATGCCTTTAGATATATAAGTATAGATAGAAATAGAGATTGTGTGTGTGTGTGTGTGTGTGTGTGTGTGTGTGTGTGTGTGTGTGTGTCTGGTGAATATGACCAATTCAGGACTTGTTTTGTTTGACTTGTTATATACATTACAAGGGTTCCCCTTTCCCCCCTGTGAATAGGGAGGAGGTAGTAAAAGGGAAATACAATTTGACTTTTTGCTCATTGAAAAGTACAATTAAATACATGAATGTAAATTCCTTGAATAAATAAATGAATAAACAAATAAGTTGAATTGCATTTTGATACAATGGAAAGAGCACTGGATTTGGAATCAGAAGACTGAAATGTTTAATTCCGGCTCTGTTATTTTTTACCCATATCATCTTAGATATATAATTCCCACTGCTTGGGTTCCAGTTAACTCATCTGTAAAATGAGGAGATTGGATGAGATGACTTTGAGCATTTCTTCCAACTCTAGATCTAAGATCTTATCATGAATTCTCCACATTATTGTTATCTTTGTTAATGTTTATTTTGGTTTTATAATTTAATCAATGTAGAAACTCCTGTGGTGGGAATTTACTGTACAGATATTTGTCTATAGTCCTCTGTAGCTTTCCAATCTTCAAGAGTGACTTGAGTCACTGAGAAGAAGTTAAGAGATTTTATCATGGTCACATGTTATTGTGTAATGTATTAGACATATATCCAACTCTCTCTCTCTCTCTCTCTCTCTCTCTCTCTCTCTCTCTCTCTC
>NW_025383452.1:0-835 GCF_016433145.1 Gracilinanus agilis
TATTTATACATGCATATATTTTATGTTATAAATATATTTACATTTACATGAATATTTGTATTTATTATATAATAAATATATATATATATATATACATTTGTGTATATATATTTCTCCCACTCCTCAGGAGAGACAGTCATTAAATATTTACCAACATATCATTGAATATAAGTATATAGAATATGTAGAATGCAGGCCTAAGAATATCAGCCATAGAATGTTGGTGTTAGGTAGACCCCCTAGTACATAAACTGGTCCGAGCTGGGAAGGACCTTGGAACATAAAAATGTCAGGAGAAATGAGTAAAAGTTTCAGAGAGAAAAAACTTCCTAAGTCAAAACTGTACCCAAGTGGGATTGGTTGCCTTGAAAGGTAATGAGTGCAGGGCAGCTAGGTGGCTCAGTGGATGGAGAGCCAAGCCTAGAGAGGGAGGTCCTGCGTTCAAATTTGACCTCAGACCCTTCCTAGCTGTGTGGCCCTGGGGAAGTTACTCAACCTCCATTACCTAGCCCAGTGGTTACCAAAGTGGGTGCCACTGCCCCCTGGTGGGTGCTGCAGTGATCCAGGAGAGCAGTGATGGCCACGGGTGCATTTATCTTTCCTATTAATTGCTATTAAAATTTTTAAAAAATTGATTTCCAGGGGGCTAAGTAATATTTTTTCTGGAAAGGGGGCAGCAGGCCAAAAAAGTTTGGGAACCACTGACCTAGCCCTTGTCACTCTTCTGCCTTGGAACCAATGCACAGTATTGATTCTAAATGGAAGGAGAGAGAGAGAGGGAGAGAGAGAGAGAGACAGAGAGAGAGAGAGAGAGAGAGAGAGAGAGAGAGAGAGA
>NW_025383452.1:883-3150 GCF_016433145.1 Gracilinanus agilis
GAGAGAGAGAGAGAGAGAGAGAGAGAGAGAGAGACAGAGAGACACAGAGACAGAGACAGAGACAGAGAGACAGAGAGAGACAGAGAGAGACAGAGAGAGACAGAGACAGAGAGACAGAGACAGAGACAGAGACAGAGAGACAGAGAGACAGACAGAGAGAGACACAGAGAGAGAGAGAGACAGAGAGAGACACAGAGAGAGACAGAGAGAGAGAGAGATTGGGGATCCTAAGAAGACCTAAGTAGATAGAGCACCATGCCTAGATTCAAGATGAACTTGAATTCAAATCAAGACTCAAACATTTCCCAGCTCTGTGACCCTGGACAAGTCACTAAACCTCAGTTACCTAGCCCTTGCCATTCTTCTGTCTTAAAACTGATACTAAGAGAGAAAGTAAGAGGTTTTTTTTAACTTATTATGAAAAAAAAAAAAAGAAAGAAAGGTAATGAGTTCCCCATCACCCAAGATCTTTGAGCAGAGGCTAGATGACCCTTAGTCAGGAATGTTGCAGGAGGGCATGGTTGTGTGTCTCTTCTAACTCTGGAAACTTCAAGATATTCATCAGAAATGAGGGTCTAGGAGCTGACAGTAAGAATCACTAAAAGGTGGTTGGCCATGGCTAGCATAGGGTTCTGTGACTGACTAACCTCTGGGTTTTGTGTTGTCCCTACACCCCTAGGAGCTCCCAAGAGACCTGGACTGTCAGGATCTCCAGGAGCTGATGGACCCCAAGGGCCCCCAGGTAAAAAGGTCAGAGAATGCCTGAGAGATAGTAGGGCAACAGGACCCAGAGGGAATGCTCTAGCTTCAGGAGAGATAGCGAGCTGACTGCATGTTCTAGGGTGAGTCAGACGACAACCCAGGAAAGTATTGTGATTTTTTAATTACTCCATTTCCCTCAGAGGATTAATTAAATCCACATTCTCGGGGCCCACATGAGTCATGCTTTATCTGCTGATAGAACTTTCCATTCAGCCTCTGCAGAGTCTCAGAAACTGGGGCCCCAACTCCTTCTTGTCAAGGTCTTCCCACATGCCAGGAACTTGGGCCATGGGTATGGAAAACAACCAGGAGTCTAGCAGCAGCTCTGCCATAGACTGTGTGACTTTGGGCAAGTCTCTTTTCCCTCTTGGGCCTCCATCTGCCAAATTCCAAGACTTAAAGGTCTTCTAGCTCAACCCCTTCCTTTTACAGATGAGTAAACTAAGACCCAGAGAGGAGAAAGAACGAGGTTCATGAAGATAGTAATAGAGCTGGAGAAGGAACAGCCAAACATTCTATTATCTTTGACAGGAAAACCCCAAATGGTCAGACCCAATTGAAACAAATGAACAACATCAACAACTTCTGACTCCTTCCCCAAGGCTCCTTCTACTGTTAACACTCTGGGCTAGTTGAAAGGGCTAGGCTAAGGCCCCTCCAACTCTGATTGTTTAGCCAGCTGAGATATGGTAGCCCAGCAAAGGCAGCTCTAGACCCGAGCAAAAGGAGACCTGGATTATAGTCCTGCTACTAATAGTGTGGCTTTGGGTGAAGTGCAAGACCTCTCTGGGTCTTAGTTTCTTCATCGGTACAATAAGGGGCTTGATCTTAATAATTTCTGAGGTCCTTTCCATCGCTGACATCCTGTGATTGCATGAAAGGAACCCAGGGGTGCTATTTACCCTTTGGAGAGTCTCCGGGAAAATGACAAAAGGACTAGATGAAAAAGAGACTGAGAAGAGAAATAGATGGAAGGGTGGAGACAGAGAGGGTTAGATACAGAGATGGAGATAGAAAAGAGATAAAGAAAATATGCCAGAGATAAAAGAAAAAAGGTATCCAAGATGAGAGACAGAGAGAGAGACAGAGAGAGACAGAGACAGAGAGACAGACAGAGAGAGAGAGAGAGAGAGAGAGAGAGAGAGAGAGAGAGAGCAGAAAGGGCAGAGAAAGAAGAGAGAGAGAGGTTGGAGGAGGGAGAGAGGGAGAGAGAGAGCACAAGGGAAGGTGGGAGAGAGGGGGAGCAAGAGAGGGAGAGAGAGGGCAGAGAGTGGGAAAGAAGGGAGAGAGATTGGGGAGGGGGAGAGAGAGAGGGAGGGAGAGAGAGAGCACTCAAGGGAGGGAGCAAGGGAGGGAGAGGAAGAAGGAAGGAGACAGAGAGAGGAGAGGAGAGGAGAGGAAGGAGAGAGGGAAAGAAAAGAGGGAGACAAGAGAGTGAGGGAGTAGAAGAGAGAGAAGAAAGAGAGAGGGGAAGGGAGGGAGGGAGAGTTGGAAGATGAAGAGAG
>NW_025383453.1:0-2643 GCF_016433145.1 Gracilinanus agilis
GAAGGAAGGAAGGAAGGAAGGAAGGAAGGAAGGAAGGGAGGAAGGAAGGGAGGAAGGAAGGAAGAAAGAACTAAGGGTTTGGAAGATCCCGGGTAGCCAAGTGCCCATATTGTTTGCCTTGGGCATCCTCTTTTTCATCATCATTATGCTGTCATGTGACGACATATTCAACAGTGTTGGCATTAGTCTGGGTCATGCCTCATGTTGTTTCTGAGTCTTTCCATGTAGCATTTACAAATCTGGAGGCTGGGTTATGGTGAAAATGTAATATCAGATTCAATCTGGTGTTGACTATCTGGATTGCCAACAGCTAAGTTTGCTGCTTCAGTTTCTGATCCAGAAAATAGAATATTGCTGGTGGGACATCAAGCATCCCTACTACCTTAGGAGCCACCTAACACCAAAACTACATCCCAGTTTACCAAAATCATCTCCCTCTATATTCAATGTGCTTATGTTCTACCAGAGGATATGATGTGAGTAGAGATAAGCAGATAGAACATAATTTGAGGAGCAAGAGGGCACTCATAACTTGGGGGCAATCAGGGAAGGCTTCGCAGAGGAGATGACACCCAAGCTGAACTTTGAAAGAAGTCAAAAACTCTGAGAAGTAGAATTGCGAAGGAAGTGTGCTCCTGGCATGAGGAATGGTTTGGGCAAATGCCAAGCAGCAGATGGAATGTTGAGTTCTGAGAACAAGTAATGGTCCAGTTTGGCTGGTGCATAGAATTTGGGAAGGGAAGTAATGTGAAATAAGGCTGCAAAGGATAAAAACTTCCACAGCTCATTCTACTTCATTAATTGGCAGTACTTGGCCTAGAACACCAGAAGTGGAAAACCAATCAGATAGGCTGGAGCTCTGTAAAACTTAACCTACCCTTTCTTCTTCCTTGCTGACCATCCAGATGTGTCGAAATGAAACCAGGAGTGATAAGAGCCTTTGTAGGACATGGGTGCTATGTTAGGAAGGCTTGGTTTCACCAGATCCCTTTGTTTTTCCTGCTGTAGTCCAATGGTAATGTCCCCTACAACCCAAAGCTCTCATATTTTGGCTAAATTTCCATTGAATCCTACCATCTTTGAAGACAAAGAATTTCCCTACTTACTCTGTGTTGATGTCAATAGGCAGCTAGATGGTGAACTGGACAGAGGACAGGTCTTGGAGTGAGGAAGACTTGAGTTTGATGCTAGCCTCAGATACTTACTAGCAAGTCATTTAAACACTGTCTGCATCAGTTTCTTCATCAATAAACATGGAGTTAGGTTATGCGGATCAAAAGAGGGAAAATTCGGGACAGTTAGGTGGCTCAGTGGATAGAGAACCAGACCTGGAGACAGGAGGTCCTGGGTTCAAATCTGGACTCAGACACATCCTATCTGTGTGATACTGGGGAAGTCACTTAACTCCCATTGCCTAACCCTTACTGTTCTTTTGCCATGGCACCAATATTTGGAATGAATCCTATGACAGAAGATAAGGGTTGTCTTTTGTTTTTTGAAAGAGGTAATCCTTGCAAAATGCTTTGCAGATCCTAAAGGTCTATATAAATGCTACTAATATTATTATGAGGATGTATGACGACTTATAGCATGGCTACCTGGGTCCTTTCTGATTTGGAACTTGTTACAACACAGGAAAGGTCCATCTAGGATCTGCTTAACTCTACCAGGTCAGCGGAGCTGCCTTCAATGGCCCTGAATACTGAATCTTACATTGTTTTATACTCAGAACAAAGGGAACTAGACATCTTTATAAATATACCAGATTAGGGGAAGCAGACCCTTGGAAAAATTCCTATGGTACTCAGTAGTTCCACCTATGGCTAGATCTACCAGTCACTTTAGCTGGTTCTTTGTATCTTCCTTTAATCTTCATCTTTACTGAGAGAGGGGCTTGATCTGGCTAGATTATCTCAAGGATTTATGTGCTTATTCTGGCTTCTAATCTGATACCAATCAGAAAATGATTGGGATTCCTTGACAGCTTACAGGCCACACAAGCCATTATTATGTCCAAGTCAAACCCAAATCCTTCATGTAACTGCCAAATTAATCTTCCTCATGTGGGATTCTGGTTCTGTCAATTGCCAACTCAGATATACTGTGACTCTCCTCGTAGCCTTTTTTTTTTTTTTTTTTTTTTTTTTTTTTTTTTTGTAAACCCTTACTTTCTGTCTTAGAAACAATATTGTGTTTTGGTTCTAAGGCAGAAGAATGGTAAGGGCTAGGCAATGGGGGTTAAGTGACTTGCCCAGGGTCACATAGCTAGGAAGTATCTGAGATCAGATTTGAACCTCTAGGAGTGCTCTCTATCCACAGAGCTGCCCCTACTCCCTTTGTATTTTGAATAAAGTTCAAATTCTTTTAACTGATATTTAAGCTCCTCCACAATCTGGCACCACCTTCCTTTTTCAGTCTTATTTCATATTATTCTTCTCTGTGGAATTTATGCTCTAGTAAAATTGGACTGGAGGCACCTTGATGGTTCAGCGAGAGTGAGTTTTAAGTCAGGAAGACCTGAGTTCAAATCCTGACCAATACCTTTACTAGGTATGTGTCTCTGCATAAGACACTTTGCTGCTCTTTATCTTAGTTCCTTCATCTATAAAATGTGTGTGTGTGTGTGTGTGTGTGTGTGTGTGT
>NW_025383454.1:0-2996 GCF_016433145.1 Gracilinanus agilis
GGAAAGAAGGAAGGAAGGAGGGAAAGAAGGAAGGAAGGAGAGGGAGGGAAGGAAGGAGAGGGAGGGAAAGAAGGAAGGAAGGAAAGAAGGAAAGAAGGAAGGAGAAAGGGAAGGAGGGAGGGAGGAAAGTAAAAGATTCCATGGTTCTTTGCATGTGAATATCATTTTTCATCATAAGTCTTTCAGAATTGTCTTAGATCATTGTATTGCTGAGAATATCTGTCATTCACAATTGATTGTCATACAGTTTTGCTGTTGCTATGTATAATGTTCTCCTGTTTCTTCAGCAATCATTTATTAAAGCTTCCTGTACAAAGCTCTATGCCTCTTCCTTGATCTATCCTTGGCATTTAATCCTGTTGATTCTCCTCTACTCTTACATTCTCTTTCCTCAGATTCTGTGGCTTGGTTCTCTATCCTGCTTTTCTGATTATTCCTCTGTAGCCTATGATAGCTCCTCTTCCTACTCACCCCACTACATTTCCCTTAATTCAGACATTTTCCCAAAACTGCCTTCTCTTACCCCTTAAAGATCTTATCTACTCCCTAAGCTCCCACTTAGCATTTGACACAACTCTAGCCTAAATTCTCTGGTCAGCCTTTCCAACTACCTTCTGGGTATCTGGATATCCTGCCAGGCCCTCAAACACATTATACCCTAAGCCAGCATTGGTGAAGTATTGGCACGTGTGCCCTGCTGGCACTAGGGAGCTGCTCTGTTCCCTTTTTCCCAGTGCCTGAGGACATTTTTGCATGCCCCATCCCTTATTCCAGCTGCCCAAAGCTAGCACTTCCTCTTTCCATGTAATGCAGGGGTGGATGGGGTTCACAGACCGTTTGAATTTGCCCTCTGGGCACTGGAACTGAAAACCTTGCCAAGCTGCCCTAAGCCAACCTGTTATCTATAAACTCCCACCTTCTCTTCCTGAACTCCCTATTTGTGTTCAAATTTACTTAGTCACCTTTGCTTGAAACTGTACATTCCCTCTTCTTTCTCTCTCATATCTAATTAGTTGCTAAAGTCTGCCCCTTCTGCCTGCACGATCTGGGCTAGACAACCTAAAAGTCCCTTTCAGCCCTACATTGGAGCTCCAGACTCTATCCCAAGCCCTCCCTACATCTCGTCTGCTTCACCTTGCCTTTTAACTTGTTTCCCCACCTTCCTTGTGCTCCCTGCCACCTTCTTTCAATACCATTCAGTGCCAAATTAATCTTGATATATGCATCTGATCCCATACTTTGTTTCTCAAGATCCTTTGCTAGATCCACCTTGCTTACAAAATCAAGCCTCCATTCTCCTTAACCTAGTGTTCAAGTCCATCCATCATTCAACTTCAATCTCCTTTTCCATTCTTAACTCACATCATCCTCCTATACTCCCAACAAAATGGACTATTCACTTTCCTTAAATATATTTCACACTTTTCTGCTACCATGCCTTTAGGGCCAGGAATTATGTGACTGCTCACCCCTCCCTGCCTGAGATTTTCTCTTACTAGAGACTCCCATAATGATGTCACTTTTCATTTCTCTTATCATCTTTATGCAAATACCTTCCTCTAGGTTTCTGCTCTCAGGTTCACGGATTTCTTCCCTGCATATAAGGTGTGAGAATTTTTTGAATAGTAATGCTCTGTTTTGCATGTGGCTTATGGAATGCTGTTGTTAATTTATAACCACATCTCTTACTTCTTTATGTCCAAGGCACTCCCCTCCCTCCATTTCTCTTAGAACTACTCCTTCCATACCAGCCATGACCCTCATCCCTCTTGAGTTTAGCCATCCTCCTTGTTTTAGGAGTTTGAGTTCACTATGTTTGTTATCCTCATTGTACACATGGGTAGGATTATTTCCAACCTATTTCTGTGTAGCTTTCCCCAAAGAACTGTGAAGCATCACGTTATATGTCATCTTGCCTTTTATAGATCACATCTGCTGGTCTTCATAGGCTATGGATTCATAGCCTTATCTAGGCATTTTTCTCCCTCCTCCTCAGATTTCAGTGGAAAGGCTTCAAGATCAGGCTGCTGAGTCTCTTGCCAAAAAGGTTTCCCCTATTCTTGTTGAAATAACACCCTTTTCCAAATCCTGTCATGATAAAGCATGCTCCACAAAACCAAATGCTACTCTTCAACATCATCTACAAAGTTAGCTGTTCACTTTCCAGATCTTTCTTTCTCTTCCAAAATCATGGTTTCAAATGACTCTTTGTGAATATGCCGGTGCCTCCGCTTGGTATAGCACTGAGCCTACATAAATAGTGGCTAAGGAGGTATTTTGTTGTTCAGTTGTTTCAGTTTTGTCCAACTCTTTGCCACCCCATTTGGGGCTTTCTTGGCAAAGATACTGGAGTGGTTTTCCATTTCTTTCTCCAGTTCATTTTTTGCAGATGAGGAAACTGAGACAAATAGTCAAGTGACTTGCCCCAGGCCAATAAGTAGGCATACTTGACAGAATTAGAGGTTTAGCATAGCACACAGAAAAGAAGGTAAATGAAGCTAAACTGAGGATGTCTGCAGAGAGCTGCTGTAATCCTTTCTGGGGAAGGCACCAATCTCTTTCTTTTTAAATCTTTTAGTTTTGTGGGTTTTTTCAATTAATAAGGATTTGTTTTCTCAGGGCAGCTAGGTGGTACAGTGGATAAAGCACCAGGCCTGGCATCAGGAGGCTCTGGGTTCAAATATAGCCTTAGATACTTCCTAGCCATATGACCCTGGACACATTACTTAACCTCATTTGCCTAGCCGTGTCTTTCTGACTTAGAGTTGTTACTAAGACAGAAAGTAAGGGTTTAATAAGAAAAAGAAAATTTATTTTCTCTCTCATCTACCTTCTCTCGTCACCACTGGGGGAAAAAAAAAAAAAAGAAAAAACCCTTACAACAACTGCACATACTAAAATAAAATCCAACATTAGTCATGTTGGAAATATACATCTATAGCTATATCTGTCTATGCATATATGTGTGTATATATATATGTATATGTATACATATA
>NW_025383455.1:0-10385 GCF_016433145.1 Gracilinanus agilis
AACTATATATTATAATTATATAAATACACATGTAATAATAATTAAAGGGAGGAAGGATAGTATTCACATTTAAAAAATCCTAAAAAGCAAAACAACACCCTTTTATACATATTAAGAAGGGGTTATAGAAATTACAGAGAATAGAAATTATAGAAAATATAAGTAACTAAAAATTTGATGTCCCTGGCACAAAATCAGGACAGCCTACAATGCTGGCAGTATAGAAACAGGTGATGGAGTATGGAAATAGCGAATAGGCTAATTTGGCTGGGATATAGCACAAATGAAGAGAAGTGATTGAAATAAGTCTGAAAAAGTAGACAAGGGAGCAGCTGGGTAGCTCAGTGGATTGAGAGGCAGGCCTAGAGACAGGAGGTCCTAGGTTCAAATCTGACCTCAGACATTTCCCAACTGTGTGACCCTGGGCAAGTCACTTGACCTGCATTGCCTACTCTTACCACTCTTCTGCCTTGAAGCCAATACACAGTATTGGCTCCAAGACAGAAGGTAAGGGTTAAAAAAATTTTTTTAAAAAGTAGACAAATTGTGAAGGTCTTTAGGTACTCAAATGAGACATCTATATTTTTATCTAGAAGCAACAGGCAATTAAAGCAGATTCTTGAGCAGTGGAATAAAATGGTAAGATAGGCCTATTCTTTAGAAAGATTATCATGGAAGCTTTGAAAAGGATGGATTGTAAAGAGGAGAGACTGGAAACAGAATAATTCGAAATAGATTATAGTAGTCCAGATGAGAGGAGATTTGGGCACAAACTATTGGGGTGACTACATGAGACTGGAGATGCAAGGGTTCTTCAGCTTCAACTCTTCCCTTTTTGTTGTTGTTACCTAACCTTGTCTCCCCAAGCCTTCACTAATGCATTTTTACATTCTTATGTTACCTTTAGAGCAGAATTTATATCTTGAATAGCAGCAAAATTATCTCCCATCTGAAGACAGACTATGCCTCTTCCTTCATATGCCTGGTGGCTTCCTGGGTCAATATCCACACAAATGGTAAATTGATTCCAAGCTTTTTGGAATTTTCCTTTACCCTGAAATCAGATATCATACTCATATGCTGAGAAATAGTCCTTAATAAGAAAACGAACTAAACGTTTTACCATAATTGTTCATAATTCTACCTCAGTGAAATAAAAATTTAATGAAATAATATTTTCTTTGAATTGAAGATATTTTTGCTCTACCTTTTTAAATAAGAGACAAAGAATAAGTGAATTAAAATAACTAGTCACATCTGAAAATATGTTGAAATTTTAATCATTGCCATATAATTGGGCAAAATACTTTTTAATGATTGCCTTAATTTCCTCTCCATTAGAGGTGAGGTCTCCCTTTTCATCTTTGATACTGTTAATTTGGTTTTCTTCTTTCCTTTTTTTAATTAGATTTGCCAGTACTTTATCTATTTTATCTGTTTTTTCAAAATACCAGCTTCTAGTCTTATTTATTAATTCAATAGTTCTTTTACTTTTGATTTTATTAATTTCTTCTTTGATTTTTAGTATTTCTAATTTAGTTTTCATCTGGGGATTTTTAATTTGTTCATTTTCTAGTTTTTTAAGTTGCATGTCCAATTCATTCATTTCTGCCCTCCGTAATTTGTTAATATATGCACTCAGTGATATAAATTTTCCCATTAGAACTGCTTTGGCTGCATCCCATAAGTTTTGGTAAGAAGTCTCATCATTGTCATTGTCTTCAATGAAATTATTAATTGTTTCTATGATTTGTTCTTTCACTAACTTATTTTGGAGAATCATATTATTTAATTTCTAATTAGTTTTTAGCTTGCCTCTCCATGTATTCTTACTAATAACTATTTTTATTGCATTATGATCTGATAAGGTTGCATTTATTATTTCTGCTTTTTTGTATTTGTTTGCCATGTTTCTATGCCCTAGCACATGGTCTATCTTTGTGAATGTTCCATGTGCTACTGAAAAGAAGGTGTATTCCCTTTTGTTCCTATTTATTTTTCTCTATATATCTATTAACCCTAATTTTTCTGGGATTTCATTCACCTCTCTTATCTCAATTTGGAACTATGGCCAAAGAGCACTAAGAGAGTGCCTGCCCTTTGATCCAGCCATACCATTGCTGGGTTTGTACCTGAAAGAGATCATAGGGGAAAAGACATGTACAAAAATATTTATAGCCATGCTCTTTGTGGTGGCAAAAAAATGGAAAACAAGGGTATACCTTCAATTGGGGAATGGCTGAACAAATTTTGGTATCTGCTGGTGATGGAATACTATTATGCTCAAAGGAATGATAAATTGGAGGAATTCCATGTGAACTGGAATGACCTCCAGGAATTGATGCAGAGTGAAAGGATCAGAATCAGGAGAACATTATACATAGAGACTGATACACTGTGGTAAAATCGAATGTAATGGACTTCTGTACTAGCAGAAATGCAATGACCCAGGACAATTCTGAGGGATTTTTGGAAAAGAACACTATCTACATTCAAAGGAAGAACTGCAGGAGTGGAAACACGGAAAAAAAACAACTGCTTGAACACATGGGTTGATGCAGACATGATTAGGATGTAGATTCTTAATGACGACCCTTGAACAATTATCAATAATATGGAAATAGGTCTTGACTGATGACACAGGAAGAAACCAGTGGAAATGTGCTTTGGCTACTTGGGGGAGGAGGTAGGGGGAGAAAGAGCAAGAACATGAATCATGTAAGCATGGAAAAACAATTTTTCTAAAAAAGAAAAAAAGAAATTTTAATCAATTAAAATAAATTTTGTTATATAAATTTTCATTTACACATATCCCCTTAGATAATACTTTAAAATTCTGGACATTAAGTTGGATAAAAACCCTCCAATATAGTTACTGGAACAATAAAACACTTTCAAATCTATACTTTTAAAGAAAAAAATCTATGTAAGAAAACTCTTGATAAAATTATATATCTGCATTTAGCTTCAAAAGTTCCCTCCCTTCCCAAATTACAGTGTTTTAATTTATATGTATTCCATATATATTTTTGTTTACATGTTATTTCCTCCATTCCATTGCAAACTTCTTAAAGGCAAACACTATTTCACTTTTGTTATTGTGTGAATATGGGATTAACTTTCCCCTCATCCACTTTTAGATTTAATCACTAGAAGCACATACACCCCCACATTTCCTTAAGTGAGAGGAGGTCCGCAACCCACATGCTAGAGTGGGTGACAAGTCAGAAATGACTGACTCTGAAATCCTAAGAAAATTCTAAAATTGTGATTGGTCCACGTAAAGGCACAGGAAGTGATGCAAAGAAGGATCTTTAAAAGTAGCTGCAATTTCCTGTGACCAGCACTTTCTCCTTTGAACTTGGCTTTGGAAGAGCTCCAGCTTGGGACCTAGGAATGCTCTTGGATCTTCTTTTAGGATTACCACGTGGGTAAATGAAAAGTCTGATTCCTTTCTTGGCTCTTGGAGGGACTAGCCTCAGAAGAGGCCCCCTAACCCATGTTGGAGGAGGAGGCCGTGTGGCTGGAGTCCTTGCTTAATTTACCCCTAGGCTCTCCAGCTGGGGCTTCTGGAGCCCTGCCAGAGTAAAACCAGGGCAGGAGCAAATAGTCTAGCTCCTTAAGCTAGATTTCTTACTCTGCCCTCTTTCTCATTTTGCTACTTTCACTCTCCTTCTATTTTGTAAATAAACAACTATAAAAGTCATTTTGACTTGAGATATATTAGTTTCTGTGGCCACACTTATATATGTAGTCCAACTTTAATTTTTTAATCCTTACATTCATATTGTTAACTCTCACCATAGTACCTTACAAATAGTAAGTACTTAATAGTTTGTTAATTGCTTGAATGACTACTTTTGGTTGCCATATCAGAATGCTAACATGAATTCCACTGAAGTTCTGAGATGGATGGATGGATGGATAATTAGATAAATTTGGAAACCCATATCTTCTGTCTTAGAATCAGAATTAGATACTAAGTATTAAGTATCAGTTCCAAGGCAGAAAAGCAGTAAGGGATAGGCAACTGGGGACAAGTGACTTGCCAAGCATCACATATGTAGGAAGTGTCTGAAGCCATATTTGAATCCAAGGCCTTTAGCCTCCACACCTGGTGCTCTATGCACTGAGCCACCTAGCTGCCCCAGCTCAGATATTTTTCAGATGAACTTCTTTCTAGCCCTACTCTTTCTTCTATTTTGGGGGAATTAGATTTTTTTAAAAAAAGTCTGGTGTAACAGTTCTTATTAATTTCCATCTTATCCCATAGTTCTAGCCTGGCTAAGTATTCTAAACATGTCTTTTTTTAATCACTGATTTAAAAAAATACAAAACAGAGACTTCGGGTTAAGATGGCGGCAGAGTAAGGAGCAGCTGCTCAATCTCCTAACTGAAGCATGCAGGACTCCTCAAGGGGACATAAAAACTAATCCAGACGAACAAAGGAACCCCACAACAGGGCGAAACATTGAAGGTATGCGGAATCGGGGCATTTCCACACTATAAAGGGGTGAAACAGCTCTCACTAAAACACGAGAGGAAGAAGCCCCTCCATCCCACCCCCCACACACCACACACAGCGCCAAGGCCAACGCACAAGAGTGAAAACAGGATTGGGGCAACCAGTAAATCACTAGCAGCCCCAGGGCTTGTACCTGAGAGCTGCAAGACATGGGACCCCAAATGCCTGGGGGGCACGCCCGGACTTTCCCCAATGTCTTTGCGGGTGAAAACATCGCCCTAGGTGCGGACAAAGATCTCGAGCTCAGGCTTGGACCTCGAGTGGGGACCCAGTACAGACGGGTGTGTGGCTGTGGAAGCAGCCCCTGAGACTGCTGAAGGAGCCTCGGGCAGAGGGGCAGACCGGGGACGACCAGGAGGTTTGACCCTGAGGACAAGGAGACTGGAGCCCTCGGGAACTTAAAAAGGGCAGGCAGACCCTGAGTGTGAAGACAAAGCTGAAAAGGGGCGGGGCTAACAATGGCAAGCCGAGAACCCCAGAAGAGAAAGATTATCAAGAAAAACTCTGGAACACTCGACAACTTTTACACAGAGAAAATCCAGACAACAGAGGAGGACAAACAAATATCCGAACCTTCCCAAAAAAATGAAAACTGGTCACAAGCTATCGAAGAGTTCAAAAATGAGATGTTGAGGAAGATGGAAGAGATCTGGCAAGAAAATAAAAGTTTAAAAGGCAGAATTTCACAATTGGAAAGTGAGACAAGTCAACTGAAGACCAGAAATGACTAGATTGAAAAGGAAAACCAGTCCCTAAAGGCTAGAATTGAGCAATTAGAAGCCAATGATCTCTCAAGACAACAAGAACAAATAAAACAAAGTCAAAAGACTGATGAAATAGAAGGAAACATGAAATATCTCAATGAGAAATTGACAGACCAAGAAAACCGGTCTAGAAGAGACAATTTGAGAATCATTGGTCTTCCAGAAAAAGCAGAAATTAATAGAAATTTGGACTCCATACTTAAAGAAATTATTCAGCAAAATTGCCCTGAAGTCCTACAACAAGAGGGCAATATAGACATTGAAAGGATCCATAGATCACCCTCTACAGTGGACCCAGAAAAGTCAACACCTAGGAATATAATAGCCAAATACAAGAGCTTTTAAGTAAAAGAAAAATCTTACAAGAAGCCAGAGACAATTCAAATATCAAGGAGCACCAATCAGGATCACACAGGATCTGGCAGCCTCAACGCTAAAAGACCGCAAGGCTAGGAATATGATATTCAGAAAGGCAAGAGAGATGGGCCTTCAGCCACGGAACAACTACCCATCGAAACTGACTATATACTTCCAGGGGAAAGTATGGGCATTCAACAAAATTGAAGATTTCCAAGTGTTTGCACAAAAGAGACCAGGACTAAATGGAAAGTTTGATACCCAATCACAAAAATCAAGAGAAACATGAAAGGTAAATAAGAAACAGAAGGAAAAGAAAGAAAACTCATAATTTTTTTTTAAATTTGACTCTTTAAGGGCTTAAATAAGATCTAATTATCTGTATTACTAGGTGGAGAAATGCTATGTATAATTCTCTGTAGTGAACTCTATTCACTATTATAATATTCACTATTATAGCAACCAGAAGAATAATTCATAGGGAGAGGACAGGATACTAAAATGTCTAAGATGACATGGGGGGGTGAGGAAGAGGGGGGGAATAGTAGGGGACACCAAGAAAAATCTGAGTAAATAAGAAAAATAGGATATTCTATTACATACAAAGAGGGCATGGGAAGGGGTGGGGATAAATACTATTATAAGAAGGAGAGGAAGAGAGCATTAAGAGGTAATAATCAAACCTCACTCTCAGTGTAATCAACTTAGAGAGGGAAGAGTACCTTTATTATCCATTCAGATAAAAAACTCTATCTAACCCTACTGAGAAAGTCAGAAGGGATAAACCAAAGGGAACAGGGGAGTGGGGAGGTCAAAAAAGGGAGGGGAGAAGAAGGAGGAGGGAATTCATTAGGCCTTTAAAAAACAAATTAAGGAGGGCAGAGATCAATGAATTGGATATGCAATTCAAAAAATTAGAAAGCAAGCAAATTAAAAACCCCCAGATGAAAACTAAATTAGAAATACTAAAAATTAAGGGAGAAATTAATAAAATCAAAAGTAAAAGAACTATTGAATTAATAAATAAGACTAGAACCTGGTATTTTGAAAAACAGATAAAATAGACAAAGTACTAGTCAATCTAATAAGAAAAAGGAAAGAAGAAAACCAAATTGATAGTATTAAAGATGAAAAGGGAGACCTCACCTCTAATGAAGGGGAAATTAAGGCAATCATTAAGAACTATTTTGCCCAATTATATGGCAACAAATATAACAATTTAGGAGATATGGATGAATATTTACAAAAATATAAATTGCCTAGATTAAGCAGAAGAAATAGAATACCTAAAGAAATAGAATACCTAAATAATCCCATATCAGAAAAAGAAATTGAACAAGCCATCAAAGAACTCCCTAAGAAAAAATCACCAGGGCCTGAGGGATTCACAAGTGCATTCTATCAGACATTCAAAGAGCAACTAATCCCAATACTATACAAATTATTTGATATAATAAGCAAAAATGGAGTCCTACCAAATTCCTTTTATGACACAAATATGGTACTGATCCCAAAACCAGGTAGACCAAAAACAGAGAAAGAAAACTATAGACCAATCTCCCTAATGAACATAGATGCAAAAATCTTAAATAGAATATTAGCAAAGAGACTCCAGCAAGTAATTAAGAAGATCATCCACCATGATCAGGTGGGATTTATACCAGGAATGCAAGGATGGTTCAACATTAGGAAAACCATCCACATAATTGACCATATCAACAGTCTAACAAACAAAAATCACATGGTTATCTCAAAGATGCTGAAAAAGCCTTTGACAAAATACAGAATCCATTCCTATTGAAAACACTGGAAAGTATAGGAATAGAAGGACCCTTCCTAAAAATAATAAACAGTATATACCTAAAACCATCAACAAGCATCATATGCAACGGGCATAAATTAGAAGCCTTCCCAATAAGATCAGGAGTGAAACAAGGATGCCCATTATCACCTCTATTATTCAACATAGTACTAGAAACATTGGCAGTAGCAATTAGAGAAGAAAAAAGAAAATGAAGGTATCAAAATAGGCAATGAGGAGCTATCACTCTTTGCAGATGATATTATGGTATACTTAAAAAATCCTAGAGAATCAACTAAGAAGCTGGTAGAAATAACCAACAACTTTAGCAAAGTTGCAGGATACAAAATAAATGTACATAAATCATCAGCATTTCTATATATTTCCAACACATTAGAGCAGCAAGAGGTAGAAAGAGAAACACCATTTAAAATCACCCTAGACAATATAAAATACTTGGGAATCTATCTACCTAAACAAACACAGCAATTATATGAAAACAATAACAAAACACTTTCCAAACAAATAAAACTGGATCTCAACAATTGGAAAGCCATTAATTGTTCGTAGGATGAGCTAACATAATAAAAATGAACATTCTGCCCAAATTAATTTATCTATTTAGCACCATACCTATCAAGCTACCCAAAAACTTCTTTACTGAATTAGGAAAAACTATAACAAATTTCATTTGGAATAACAAAAGATCAAGAATATCAAGGGAAATAATGAAAAAAAATGTGAAGGAAGGAGGCCTAGCAGTACCAGATATTAAACTATACTATAAAGCAGCAGTCATCAAAACAATATGGTACTGGCTAAGAGACAGAGGGGAGGATCAGTGGAATAGTCTTGGGGTAAATGACATCAGCAAGACAGTGTATGATAAACCCAAAGAGCCCAACTTTTGGGACATGAATCCACTATTTGACAAAAACTGCTGGGAAATTTGGAAAACAATATGGGAGAGATTAGGTTTAGATCAACATCTCACACCCTTCACCAAGATAAATTCAGAATGAGTGAATGACTTGAATATAAAGAGGGAAACTATAAATAAGTTAAGTGAACACAGAATAGTATACTTATCAGATCTCTGGGAAAGGAAAGAATTTAAAACCAAGCAAGAGTTAGAGAAAATTACAAAATGTAAATTAAATGGTTTTGATTATATTAAGCTAAAAAGCTTTTGTACAAACAAAAACAATGTAGTCAAAATCAGAAGGGAAACAACAAATTGGGAAAAAAATCTTTATAACAAAAAACTCTGACAAGGGTCTAATAACTCAAATATACAAGGAGTTAAATCAATTGTATAAAAAATCAAGCCATTCCCCAATTGAAAAATGGGCAAGAGACATGAATAGGCAATTTTCAGGTAAAGAAATCAAAAGAATCAATAAGCACATGAGAAAGTGCTCTAAATCTCTAATAATTAGAGAAATGCAAATCAAAACAACTCTGAGGTATCACCTCACACCTAGCAGATTGGCTAAAATGAAAGAAGGGGAGAGTAATGAAGGGGAGGGGATGTGGCAAAATTGGGACATTAATGCATTGCTGGTGGAGTTGTGAACTGATCCAACCATTCTGGCTGGCAATTTGGAACTATGCTCAAAGGGCTATAAAATAATGCCTGCCCTTTGATCCAGCCATACCATTGTTGGGTTTGTACCCCAAAGAGATCATAGATAAAAGACTTGTACAAAAATATTTATAGCTGCGCTTTTTGTGGTGGCAAAAAACTGGAAAAGGAGAGTATGCCCTTCAATTGGGGAATGGCTGAACAAATTATGGTATATGCTTGTGATGGAATACTATTGTGCTAAAAGGAATAACAAACTGGCTCCAGGAACTGATGCAGAGTGAAAGGAGCAGAGCCAGAAGAACATTGTACACAGAGACTGATATACTGTGGTAAAATCAAATGTAATGGACCTCTGTACCAGCAGCAATACAAAGACCCAGGACAATTCTGAGGGATTTATGGTAAAGAACGCTACCCACATTCAGAGGAAGGACTGCAGGAGAGGAAACATATAAGAAAAACAGCTGCTTCAACGCATGGATCGGGGTGGACATGATTGAGGATGTGGACTCGAAACTACCACACCAATGCAACTACCAACAATTTGGAAATAGGTCTTGATCAAGGACACATGATAAAACCAGTGGAAATGTGTTTTGGCCATGGATGAGGGGAATGCGGGGGGGTGAAGGGGAAAGTAGGAGCATGAATCATGTAACCATGTTAAAAATGAATATTAATAAGTGTTTAAAATTAAAAAAAAACAATATGGTACTGGCTAAGAGATAGAAGGGAGGATTAGTGGAATAGACTTGGGGTTAATGATGTCAGCAAGACAATGTAAAATAAACCCAAAGAGCCCAACTTTTGGGACATGAATCCACTATTTGACAAAAACTGCTGGGGAATTTGGAAAACAATATGGAAGAGATTAGGTTTAGATCAACATCTTATACCCTACACCAAGATAAATTCAGAATGGGTGAATGACTTGAATATAAAGAGGGAAACTATAAATAAGTTAAGTGAACATAAAATAGTATACCTGTCAGATCTCTGGGAAAGGAAAGATTTTTAAAACCAAGCAAGAGTTAGAGAAAATTACAAAATGTAAATTAATTGGTTTTGATTATATTAAGCTATAAAGCTTTTGTACAAACAAAAACAATGTAGTCAAAATCAGAAGGGAAACAACAAATTGGGAAAAAATCTTTATAACAAAAAACTCTGACAGGGGTCTAATTACTCAAATATAAGTTAAATCAAGTTAATAAATAAATTAAATTAAATCAAGTTATAATTAAATCAAGTGTATAAAATTATTAAATTAAATTAAATCAAGTTATAATTAAATCAAGGGTATAAAAAATCAAGCTATTCTCCAATTGATAAATGGGCAAGAGACATGAA
>NW_025383456.1:0-9790 GCF_016433145.1 Gracilinanus agilis
GTTCCAAATCTCTAATAATTAGAGAAATGCAAATCAAAACAACTCTGAGGTATCACCTCACACCTAGCAGATTGGCTAAAATGAAAGAAGGGGAGAGTAATGAATGCTGGAGGGGATATGGCAAAATTGGGACATTAATGCATTGCTGGTGGAGCTGTGAACTGATCCAGCCATTCTGGCTGGCAATTTGGAACCATGCTCAAAGGGCTATAAAAGAATGCCTGCCCTTTGATCCAGCCATACCATTGTTGGGTTTGTACCCCAAAGAGATCATAGATAAACAGACTTGTACGAAAATATTCATAGCTGCGCTTTTTGTGGTGGCAACAAATTGGAAAAGGAGGGTATGTCCTTCAATTGGGGAATGGCTGAACAAACTGTGGTATATGCGGGTGATGGAATACTATTGTGCTAAAAGGAATAATAAACTGGAGGAGTTCCAGGCGAACTGGAGAGACCTCCGGGAACTGATGCAGAGCGAAAGGAGCAGAGCCAGAAGAACTCTATACACAGAGACTGATATACTGTGGTAAAATTGAATGTAATGGACTTCTGTACCAGCAGCAATACAATGACCCAGGACAATTCTGAGGGATTTATGGTAAAGATGCTACCCACATTCAGAGGAAAGACTGCAGGAGAGGAAACATATAAGAAAAACAACTGCTTGAACGCAAGTGTCAGGGTGGACGTGATTGAGGGTGTGGACTCGAAACTACCACACCAATGCAACTACCAACAATTTGGAAATTGGGCTTGATCAAGGACACATGACAAAACTAGTGGAAATGCGCATCGGCCATGGGTGGGGGGAGTGCGGGGTGTGGGTGGGGGTGAAGGGGATAGGAGGAGCATGAATCAGGTAACCATGTTAAAAATGTATATTAATAAATGTTAAAAAACAACAAACAAACAAACAAACAAACAAAAAACACAAAACAGAATTAATATGGAGCAAAAATCCAGCTGATGGATCTGAAAACAGAAATCAAGACATTGTCTCTATAGTGGATCAGTCTACCAAATGGTATTCATGGGGGTATTGTGGCAGGCATGAATTAAAGAGTCTGTTACCATTGCCTCTGTTTCCCTTTCACCTTTTCCCAGTGTACTAGATTTGGATGGGTGGGCCTGGATGAATGTGTGGTCCTAGGTAAGTCACTTAGCACCTGTTTGCCTCAGTTTCCTCAAACAGGAATATTAACAGGGTTGGCAATCTGGTGGTAGAGGGTAGGAACTAGGGTAGAGGGTAGGCCTGGAAGAGGAGGTCAAGGCTTCTTGGACTTGGACTCAGGAAATCAAGGTTTGAGTCCCAACCCAACATTAACTAGTTATGTGGCCTTGAATAAGCTGATTTATTTCTCTGAACCTCAATTCCCCTATCTAGAAAATGGAGATAATACCTGAAATACCTGTGTCATAGAACTGTTGTGAAAATATAGTATTTTTATAACCCTTATTTACCTTGTTATGCTTCTTTTGGATTTTGTATTTGGGCCTCAAAATTTCTGTTTAAGACTGGTCTTTTCTTCAGGAATGTGTAGAAGTCTTCTATTTTATTAAGTGACCATATTTCTCAGAGTATAGTCAGTTTGACTGGGTAGTCGATGTATGGTTGTAGACCTTGCCCTCCAGAATATCATATTCCAAACCTTCTAGTCCTTCAGGTTCAATGTGGAGGTTGCCAAGTTCTGTGTGATTCTGACTAGGGCTCCATGATAATTGAATTGTTTCTTTCTAGCTGCTTATAGTATTTTCTCCTTGATCTGGGAGCTCTTGAACCTGGCTATAACATTCCTGGGAGTTGTCATTTAGGGATTTAATGCAGGAGGTGATCTGTGGATTCTTTCAATCTCCATTTTAATCCTCTTGTTCAAGGATACCAGGGCATATTTTTTGGATAATTTTTTGGATAAGTTAAGTAGTATGATGTCTATGCTTTCTTTTTTTTTTGGTCATAGCCTTTGGGTAGTCCAATAATTCTTAAATTGCCTCTCTTGGATCTATTTTCCAGGTCAGCTGTTTTTTTTTTTTTTGATGAGGTACTTCATATTTTCTTTTATTTTTCATTCTTTTCATAGGTTCTTAATGCCTCGTGAATTCATTCACTTCTAATTGTTCAATACTATTTTTAAAGTCTGAATTTCATCCATGACTTTTTGATCCTCCTTTTCCTTTTGATCCATTTTTCTTTTTAAGTGATTCTTTTCATCTTTTAAATTTTTTTGCCTCATTTTTGAGCTGGTCAATCCTGGCTTTTAAGGTACTGTTTTTTTGTAAAAACAGTTCACGTGCCTCTGTTTCCAGACCACCTATTTTGCTTTTTAGTTCTCCTTTTCCCAATTTTCTTCAACCTGTCTTGTTTTTTGAACTCTTTTTTGAGCTCTTCCAGAGCCCGAGTCCAATTTGCTGGATTTTTTGAGGTTTTGCTTGATGTTCCTTGTTCCTCCTCTATTCTATCCCTTCATGTTTTTCCACATAGAAGCTTTCAATCATAATTTCCTTTTTCTTTCCTGTTATTTACTCATATTTTTAATTCTTTCCTCCAACTTGTGGACTGTATACTTGCTCCTCTGTTTGTTTGCCATATCTGTGAGTTTGAACTTTTCTGCCCTGAAGGGACTTCTTTTCTACTCTGCTGGAATGCTAGATTAGACAGGTTGAGCTGACCTACAGAGCTAATCTGCCCTGAGGTCAAATCTTCTCCAGCTGCCTGCAGAGGCTGAAAGTCACCAGCTGGCCCTCCCTTCTGCTCTTCTCTGTCAGGTTCCTCCCTGCAAACCTCTGCAGAGTCCTGAGCTTCGTGGGGGTGGTACCAAGGTACTCTGTCATCATTGTAGCCTTCACCCTGGAATCCCACAGTCAACCCAAATCCTACTGCGGGTCTCAGTAGGTGGGGGAAGGATATTTGGAATTTCCCTTATACCCTGGAATTTAACTTTCTCTGTGTAACTTTCAAGTTGTATTGAGTAGGAGAATCCTGTGGCTCCATCTTGTTGGTTTTGTATTTCTGTCTTTTTTGAAGCACTTTTTAAAAAAAAATTGGTATGGAAGAATAGTCACAGAGGATTCAGTTTCAATTGCTTCTAAACTGCCATCTTGACTCCTCCCCCCATCCATCCACTTGAAATATGGACAATAGTAGCATCGTATTGATGACAATAACAACGATAATAGATTATTATTATTAATAATAATTCATATTTTATGGTATCTTCAGTGTAGGGAATGCCCCACAAGGAAACTCCCTCTTTTGATACAGATCACCAATTGTTCTACAACTTACTATCTCAGAGAGCTATCTGAGGCATTGAGGGGTTTAGTGGATTGACCAGGTTCATGTTGTTATGATATGTCTAAAAGACCTCCAAAGTCTCTCTGGCCCTGAGGTCAACTCTTTTTTTTTACACCTTTACCTTCCATCTTAGAATCAATACTATGTATTGGTTCCAAGGTAGAAGAGTGGTAAGGGCTAGGCAATGGGGGTTAAGTGACTTGCCCAGGATCACACAGCTAGGGAGTGTCTGAGGTCAGATTTGAACTTAGGACTTCCCATCTCTAGGCCTGGCTCTCAATCCACTGAGCCACCCAGCTGCCCCCTGAAGTCTTTATTCACTTTGACAATCATCTTCTTTGCTGACACATTTCCTCTTTGGTTACCACCACCTCACATTATCCTCTATATCATTTGGGAAGGGGCATATAGTTTTCTCAGCCCAGGGGATCTTGGTTAAAGAGGACAGTTAGTTGGAGAAAACCATATACCCCTTCCCAAAGGATATAGAGATATAGAGGATGATGTCAAGTGGTGGTAACCAAAGGGGAAATGTGTCAGCAAAGAAGATAATTGAGTCAAGAACAAGAGCTCTTGCTTCCTGTTCTCATGATGCTGCTTTCCAGTGGTCATTAGATAGTGCAGTAGTTAGAGCACCAGGCTTGGCATCTGAAAGCCCTGAATTCAAATCCAGCTTCAGATCCTTAATGAAAGTGTGACTCTGGGAAAATCACTTAACATTGGCTCAGTTTTCTCAACTGTAAAATAGAATTAATAATAACACCTATCTCCCAAGATTGTTGTGAGGCTCAGATAGATAATATTTATGAAACTTGGTACAAGTGTTTGGCACATAATAAATACTTTAATAAACATTTATTTCTTTCCCTCCAAAGAAGGGGTTTGTGGGTATATCCATCTCTTAGAATACATGATCTTGACCAAATCACTTCTTCTCTCTGGGCATCCATCCTCTGTTAAAATGAGGGCACATGAGGATATGGCCTCTAAGGTTCCTTCTAGCTACAAATCTCTGCTCCTTTCCGAGGCAGGCTGGCACTGCTTCACCAGTTTCCCCCATCTGACCTATTTCCCCCTATTTCTGTAAGTTCCACTGATAGATGGTAGAGGGCACCAAAGAAGTATTTTCTCTTCTCCTATCTACCCAAACAGAGCTCCCACAGATATAACTGCTTTCGGCACTCCCTGCATCCCTCAGCAGCCAGGAAAGAAGAGTCCAAAATTATTTGCTCAAATGAACCAGAACTTAGATTTAGGAAGGGCACAGATGGTCCTATGGAGCTGGCCAAATGATTTGTAAAGTTGAGTGACTGAAATGTCATTGTCTATGTGCCATGCTAAGTGGTCCCACGTTAGAAGAGAGGACTCTCTTTGAAAGAGAGTAGCCCATGGATGTCTCTGGGGTCCTGAAAATGGAAGGGAGTCTTATTTCTGAGATAGGAGCTGGAGCTGACTCATCTTCTTCCTCCTTCCCTTTCTCTTCCTCCTCCTCTTCTCCCTCTTCTTCCTCTTCTTTTCTCTTCTCTTCCTGCTCCTCCTCTTCCTTCTTCTGCTCCACCTCTTCTTCCTCCTCAAATTTCCTCTTCCTCTTTTTCCTCATGGTTCCTATTTCAAACCTCACTTCTCTGTTTTAATGGAAAATTTCATCATTGTTCAGAGAGATACTTCTTTAAGCCCCATGTGCACCTTCAGTCTATTCAATCTTCAATCTTCCTTGGACACTATGCTGTCATCTTCTGAGGTACCTTAGCTGGGGTCTTTTCCCAGTTATCTCAGGTCTCTCCAGCTGCCCTGGTCATCTTAGATGTTATCAAAAGAGGCCTAGAGGTCTCTTTCTGGTTCTGGCCAAGAGGTTCAGTGCTTCTCGCAGAGCCCATGACTCTAGCTAGAAGGTGGCAGATTTTACTTTTTCTCTTTGAGATTTAGTGATTAAATCATAGATTTTGAGCTAGAAGGGACTAGAAAAAGTTAAGTGATTTGCCCAGGGTCACCCAAGTAGTAAGTGGCAAAGCTAGGATCTGAACTCAGATCCTCTACTTTTATGTTTCCTTTAAAGGTTTGATCCAAGCATTTTTGTGGCTCCAATGGGGCCAAACCGGAACTAACAATATTCCCTGTTCATAGTTATCTCTGGGGCAGAGAATTCCCCTAGAGAGCTGTACAAAAACAAAAGTTACATCTCTCAGGGATGGAATCTGCTCTCCAGCAGGAGGTTCTTAACTTTTCTTGTGTCCTGGACCATTTTGGCTTACTGACTCCTCAGAATCCTGCTCTTAATTGCATAAAATAAACTACAGAGGATTATATAGGAAAGAAACCTTACTAAAACACAGTCATCAAACACTTTTTAAAACACATTTATGAACAGACAATTTTTGGATGAAGAACTCAAAACTATATAGAGCAATATAAAAATGCTCTAAATCATTATTGATTAGAGAAGTGCAAATCAAAACGACTCTGAGACATTATCTCACAACTATCAGATTGGCTAACATGAAAAAAAATAAAATGGAAAACATTGGAGGGGTTGTGAAAAAATTAGGACATTAATACATTGTTGAAGGGACTATGAGTTGATCCGACTCTTTTGGAAAGCAATTTGGAATTATACTCAAAGATAAAACTGCATACCTTTTTCCCAATACTGGAATGGAGGGTTACCAGGGATGTTAACTATTATTATTTGTGGGTTCACACTGGGGTGAGAGAGACAGGAATGACAGATGGACAGGACCAAACAAGGTAGGGAGACCAGGTTTTACTACCAAGGAGGTGACTGCTACTGAAGTGGCAGTTGGGCCCAACTGCCACTCTGCAGTATCAAAACTAGGCCTATGGAGGCCAGCAAGTAAAAGGCAAAGATTTATAACAGTTTAATTGAGGGAAACAATAATAAAGGATGGGAATAAGGGTGTCACTTACAAGGTAAGGGCAAACCACAGGGGCAAGGGAGGGACTTATCTATACTAATCTAAGACCTAAGCCAGGCAGGCCTGGCCCAGAGGATAACAGGACTGGAGTGGGAATCCTCACAGTAGAGTCCAGAGATGTTTTCAGGATGCCAGGAACCAACTCCTCCAGAACTGACGGCCCAAAGCAGCCCAGTAGGGAGAGGAAGTCTGCAAGCTGTCCACCAGATCGCAGATCACTCCCTACTCAGTGCTGTTGTGCAGGATAGATGTCCTCTGCTTCCAACCTTCACCACACTCCAGGATCCCTGGGAATCAGGATGCAATTCCACTAGCTCTGAGGTCTCCCAGGGAATCTGTTACTACTTGTCCCAACCACCATGGAGTCCTTCTCAGAGAGTGCCAGCCACTTCCTGCTTCCCCATTCCATGTGGAATTCTCCAAGCCCTTCCTGCGAGGTCTAATACTAATACTAAGCTAATAACTAAGTAATAATATTCCTCACAACAATACCACTATTAGGTTTATTTCCTAAGATGGTCAAAGAAAAAGAAACTATATGTTCTAAAATATTTATAGCAGCTCTTTTTGTGGTGTCAAAGAACTGGAAACTGAAAGGATGTCCATCAAATGAGGAATGGCTGAACAAGTTGGGGTATATATTGAAATGGAATGCTATGATGCCACGAGAAATGATAAACAAGATGATCACAAAAAAAAAACAACCTAGAAAGACTTAAATGAACTGATACAAAGTGAAGTGAGGAGAACCAGGAGAACATTGTACATAGTAACAACAATTATGTATGATGATCAACTGTGAATGATTAAACTATTATCAATGAGGCAATGATTTAGGATGATGCCAAGGGATTCATGACTATAAAGGATATCTACTGCCATAGAAGGAACAGACAGAGTCTAAATACAAATTAAAACATACCATTCTTCACTTTATTTCTTTCTCTAGTGTAAACAATATGCATCTTCTTTTACAATATGATAAACTGGAAACATGTTTTATATGATAATATATGTGCAACCTGTATCATATTACCTGCCTTCTTGGGGAGGATGAAAGGATAGGAGAGAGGAAGAAACAAGAGAATGAGATAGATTTTTGTACATAACTAATGTGAGAATTTGTTTCTCTTGGATAAACATATTTATTGTAATTTATTATATTATTTATAATACATTACATATTATATAATATATTACATATTTATGTAGCAAATCATACATATTATATTATTATGTTACATAGTGTTATATGTAAAAAATAACAATAAATGGTAGAAAAAAATTCCATGAAAAAACACACCACAAGAAGTTCTCTTAGTAGTCTTTCTCTCAGCTCTGATTCACTCCTAGGATCCTAGGATGTTATGGCTATCTCCAAGTGGAATTTGGAGGAATGTCTCCAGGACTGCCTGGAGAGGACAGAAAATCTGCCCCCCAGAAAAGAGAGAAAGGGGGAGCAGAAGAAGAAAGACCTTCCCCTCTCACTGTTTCTGTTCCTGGTGCCTGAACTGTGAATGAATTGTGATCTTTACTCTCTGGAAGGTAGTAGTAAAAAATACTCAGGAAAGATGGAAGGGAAGATAGAGGCTGCCCCAAACTGGCCAGTTTTAAAGATACAGCCTATTCTAGCTATACAGTCAATCGAAGGAAGTACTCCCTCCCTCTTCCCCATGCCTTGTGGCGGGAAAATAGGATAAGTAAGGTGCCTCCATGTTAGGCTATCTGGACATATGCAGGCAAGCCTCTTCCATTCATATTTGTAGCTTCTTATGGCAAAAAAAAAACCCATTTGCTTATATTTATATATCATATTTTGTTTAGTCATTCCCCAATTTCTGGGCACCCACTTTGTTTCCAGTTCTTTGCTATAACAAACAATGTTCCTCTCCATATTTTTATATACATTGATCCCTATCCCCCTATCTTTGAACTCATTGGGTTATTTATGTCCCTAATCATGAGTTTGATAAATCATAAGATATGTAGAATTTAGTGACTTTAGGGGCATATTTACAAATTGTTTTCCAGCTGGTTGGATGAATTCACAATCCTACCAATGGTGCCCTTGTGTATCTTTCGCATCTTTTCCCATCCAAGGGGTATGATGTAAAACTTTTGTGTGGTTTTAATTTAAATTTCTTACTATTAGTGATGTGGAACATTTTTTCCTATGGTTGTTGATAGCTTTTGTTTCTTCTTTTGAAAACTGCCTATCCACATCCTTCAACAACTTATCTCTAGGGGAATCATTATTGAATCTTTTTTCGTTGGAGATTCAGCTCCTTTCATCAGTATCTTTCACTATGCTTAGTACATAGAGTTGGAACTAGAAAAAAATCTTACAGTCAAACCTCCTCCACCTTCCATTTGGGAAATAACCCCAAGTGGGAATTTGTTTTGTCCAAATTCATGCCACAGCCTACCTATGGAATCCAGACCCAAGGCTCTTGATCCTGAGCCCAGGACTCATATCACCTCTGGTTGTAGCTTGGTTGGGTCTGCATACACAGACTCACCCAGGAATATTACATCTACTTAGGAAATTCTGTCAGAGATGAACTCTTATTTGTTTAGTTCTCTGGGTTACTGGACAGCTCTCTGTGTTTACTCTATTGGCAGAGTTCATAGCTATGGGTATAGCACCTGCTGTAGGGATTTTATTATGTAATATTTTTTTTCCTTTTCTTATACTTTCTATAGAAAAAAGTAAAATGATGCAGACGATATCTAAGCATGACTATCTATTTCCATGGTGGGACTGATGAGGAGAAAGACTCCATTATGTTGAGATTGCACAATTAGGCAAGAATGAAATTGAATCAGGAAAGATGTAGGGGTTTGGGAAGGTCCGGGGGTTCAGAGCTCGTTTTGATTGGGCAAACAGCAGTTTGTTATTGTTCAGTTGTTTCAGTCATGTCTGACTCTTATGACCTCGTTTGGGGTTTTCTTGGCAAAGACACTGGAGTGGTTTGCCATTTCCTTCTCCAAATCATTTTACACATGAAGAAACTGAGATAAACAAGGTTAAGTGACTAGCCCAAGACCATATAACTAGTAAGTGGTTGAGGCTAGATTTGAGCTCTGGCTTCCTAATTCAAAGCCCTGGTACTCTATCCAATGTGCCACCTAGCTGTCTTAAAACACCAGAAAACAAACAAACAAACAAACAAACTCCTAAAGCTAACAAGAGTACTGTTACCCAGAGATAGCCACAAAACTAAGGCCTGGGAAAGTGAAATGTCTAGAGAGGGGTTAGTGGGGAAAAAGTGAGGTATTGGATGTTAATGGGTCTGAATCAGTCTCAGTTTTCCTACTTCCTACCATACATGTATGAATTTGGGCAAGTCAATTCACCGCTCTGTGCTTCAATATAAGTAATATTAGTAATATTAATACAATAATATCAATATTAATATTCATTATTAACCAACATTAATTAGTTAATAATTGTAATTAATAATCATTAATTGTTAGCTAATATTAATATCACCAAAATATTAATAATTATAGAATATAAATGTTGTCAATAATGTTAATAATTAATTATATTGTGTATTAA
>NW_025383457.1:0-6459 GCF_016433145.1 Gracilinanus agilis
GAGAGAGAGAGAGAGAGAGAAAGAGAGAGAGAGAAAAGAGAGAGAGAAATTAGGGCTTGTATGAGAAAAAGATTTTCATAGTTTATTTAATAAATAATTATAAGATCATAGGAATTGGAGAAGTGGGAGCTCAGAAGTAATTCATTGAGAAGCATCTTATAATTTTAATAATTTATGAGGAAATATCGAAACATATACTTTTTTCCATTAAAATTTGGCAAGAGAATGAATAAAGAGAATGGACTAATAACAGAGTGTAGTTCCAATAGGGTCTCATTGACCATGAAGCCTTGTGTGTATGTGTATGTATATATGTGTGTGTGCATGTGTATTTGTCTGTCCAACCTATCATCAATTCTATAGTTAAAGTTCAAGCTTGACAGGAATTGGCAGAGCTTATTCTTTCAACAGATTTTGAGAACCCAGGGTCTCCTCCATATTTAAAAGTTCCAATTTCTTACTACCCAGATTCTGCAAACTAATGGAAATTATAGTCAAGTAGAGTAACCAAGCATTTTTATGTGCCAGGCACTGTGCTAATTGCTGGAAATAAGAATAGGAGGGAAGGAAAGACAGTCTTTACCATCAATAAGTTTACATTCTAATGGACAATTCAGCATGTAAAAGAAAACTGAAAAGCAGGGTTAAGAATAGGTAGGGGACGGCCTCAGCCACTTCCCAGCTGTGTGACCCTGGGCAGGTCACTTGACCCCCATTGCCCACCCTTACCACTCTTCCACCTATGAGACAATACACCAAAGTACAAGGGTTTAAAAAAAAAAAAAGAATAGGTAGGGGAATATGAGGTCCTAGTGGAGGAAGAAATTATTTCAAGCAATGAAATCCATTTATCCAAGCCAATAGTTAAACAGAAATAAGAGAAAGTATGCACATGAGAAAAATATATATCAGACAATACAGATTGAAGGAATTATTCCATTGGGAGTAAGGTAATTTGATTCAGCCAAGAGAGATTCCCAAATTTCATGCAAGGGGAAAATTCCCTGAAATTCCTAGTGTAACAAGTTGGGTATGGGAAGATGACTGAAGTTGTTTATGTTAGTTTCTTGCCATAGTCCTCTCTCTTCAGAGACCTCACTAGAGGTTGAGGTGCTGCACCTTCTCCCTAGAAACTGGCAGCCACAAGAACCCAAAGCAATTATAGATCTTGGGGAGACTAAAGAGACTGTATCTTTTTTTTTCTTTCTTGCTCTCTGCTCAGGCAGGAGCAGTCTTAGTCTCTTACAATGAATAGAACTTTGAGACTTGGGTTACATTCCTCCCCTGGTCCCAAACTCTCAGTAGTCCTTTGCAAAGATCAGCTATGACAGGTTCAAAAACTGTAACTACAGTATAAACACAAACATCACCACTTGGAAACAAGAAGAATGATTTTCCTACACCCCAGGTAACCAACGTAAGATATTGTTGAAAATGAAATAAAAGCACATGCCCATAAAACAGAATAAACAGTAGCCATGGCACCACAGAAAGCTGATCCTGGAAAGATAATAGAATGACAATATGCCTAAATATATACAGTTTTTAATACATGTACATTTTTGAAAGCATATCCATATCCATAGTACAGAGCAATCAATGAAAAGCAGTAAGAATAGCTAACTTACAAAGCAAAGCTTGCTAGCTATAACAATAACACAATTAATAGGCTTCTATATAACATTTCAACTCAACCATAAGCAGTAGCACCATATTTATAAATGAATTTAAATAGTTATTATCATTTTATTGCATTGGGTTGGTCTATGCATGAGTAATTAACATTTTAAAAATTATTTAGGCCTTTCTTTACTTTTGTAAGGAGGATTATAATTCAAGAAAGTGAAATGACTTATTTAAAATCCCAAAACTTAAGTGCTAGAATTGTGATTAATATTACTGTTTTATGAATCCAAATACTACATCCATTAGTCTTTCCATTCAACTGATATTGCACAGCCTGGATCATAAAATAATATACCTATTTTTCAAATTGCTTCTGACATATTAAGGTTGAATTTTTATGAAGTGATCTTACAATGCATATTTATTCCCTTGAAACCCAATTAAGCCTAAGAAATGAAGTCTCTGATGGGTGAAATGAATGATTTAATTATATGCGGATCGTCTAGCTACTTAGACTTCTTGACTTCCAAAATTAGCCTGTTTAAAAGGCCTCATCTAATATCATAATAGTCGGCCAGTAGACAAGCTCTTATTAAATGCTTTCTCTGAGCTAGATACTGTTCTAAACACTGAGGATAAAAAGAAAAGGGGAAGGGGGAGGTGAGCTTCTGCTTTCAAGGAGTTCATGGAGGAGATAAAATACAAACAGCTACACATAATCAAGCTATATACAGGATAAATTGGAGAAAATCAACATATAGAAGACACTAGAATTCAGTGAAATCAGGAAAAGTTCCTTGTGGAAGGTGGAACTTCAATTGAGAATTGATAGAAGCAAGGCAGGAAAGAGACAGAGAAATTTTAAGAATGGAGGACAAATAAAAAAAAAAGTCCAGAGCTAAATAATAGTGGATTGAATTTGAGAAATAGAAAAGAACCCACTGTCACATGATCATAGAGTCAGTAGAGAGGAGAGACAGAAAGGGCTATATTATGAAAGACTTTAAAAACCAAATAGAGGATTTTATATTGAATTTTGGAAGTAATAAGGAGCCACTAGAATTTACTGAATAGGAGGTGACATGGTTAGACTTCCACTAAGGTAAACCAGTTTAATAGCTGATTGGAGAATAGATTGGAGTTTTGAGTGGGTTATTACTATTCCCATTTTACAGATGAGGAAAATGAGGTAAACAGGCATTATGTGACTTGGCCAGGGTCATATAGCTAAAAAGTGTCTGAGGTGGGATTTAAACTGAGGTTTTCCTGATTCTAGGCCTGACATTCTATCCATTGCTCTGTCTAGCTGTCAATAGATCTGAGGATCATCTGCATAGAGATGGTAAATGAATTCATAGATTCTGAGAGAGAAGAGAAGGGTCAGAAAAGAACATTCACTGATAGCTGCTGGTAGCAAAAATGACTTGAATAAAGTCAGCAAAAGAGAATGAAAAAGAGGGGACTGTGTCAAAGTCTGCAGAGACGTAAGGAAGGATGAAGATGAGAAAAAGCTATCATATTTTGCAATTATGAGATCATTAGCAATTTTGGAGAGAATACTTTCTAGGGAATGATGAGATCAGAAGTAATACTGCAGAGACTTAAGAAGAGAGAGAAACAAAGGAAGTAGAGGAATCTAATTACAGACAGCCTTTTCAAGGGATCTGGACACAAAAGGAAGAAAAGATATAGAATAATAGCTTGCAAGGAGGGGGTGGATAAAGTGAGGGTATTTTGAGGATGGGAGAGATTGAAGATTAATGTTAGAGTAGTGATTACAGAGGAGGGAATTTGGTAGAGGACAGGATCTAATGGAATCACTTGTTCACATGAAGGAATTTTCCTTGGCAAAAAAAACCAAACTATTTCTTCATGGAAAAGGTAAAGGAGGAGATATTGAATACCATCTGAGTGATGTGATATGATGAGCAGGAGAGAAGTGAGACCTTTGGTCAAATAGTCTCAATTTTTTTCAGAGAAATAAGAGGCAAGGTTCTTAGATGGGAATGTTTGCAAATGTTTGGGAGGAGATTCCAGAAGTTTAAGATGGGATGAAAAAGTTTGGAAAAAAATATTGTTGTGAGTAGGATAGTGAAGTAATTAGGGAGTTTTAAAAATGATTGCCTTGGCTCAGCAAGAGTCTAATTGAGATTGAGTAACACAGATTTTTTTTCAAACATTTATTAATATTCATTTTTAACATGGTTACATGATTCAGGCTCTTCCTTTCCCCTTCTCCCCCCGCACTCCCCCCACCCATGGCCGATGCACATTTTCACTGGTTTTGTTATGTGTCCTTGATCAAGACTAATTTCCAAGTTGTTGGTAGTTGCATTGGTGTGGTAGTTTCGAGTCCACACCCTCAATCATGTCCACCCCGACCCATGAGTTCAAGCAGTTGTTTTTCTTATATGTTTCCTTCCTGCAGTCCTTCCTCTGAATGTGGGTAGCGTTCTTTACCATAAATCCCTCAGAATTGTCCTGGGTCATTGTATTGCTGCTGGTACAGAGGTCCATTACATCCAATTTTACCACAGTATATCAGTCTCTGTGTACAATGTTCTTCTGGCTCTGCTCCTTTCGCTCTGCATCTGTTCCCGGAGGTCTCTACAGTTCGCCTGGAAAACTCCTCCAGTTTATTATTCCTTTTAGCACAATAGTATTCCATCACCCGCATATATCACAGATTGTTCAGCCATTACCCAACTGAAGGACATACCCTCCTTTTCCAATTTGTTGCCACCACAAAAAGCGCAGCTATAAGTATTTTCGTACAAGTCTGTTTTTCTATGATCTCTTTGGGGTACAAACCCAACAATGGTATGGCTGTATCTAAGGGCAGGCATGCTTTTATAGCCCTTTGAGCATGATTCCAAATTGCCAGCCAGAATGGCTGGATCAGTTCACAGCTCCACCAGCAATGCATTAATGTCCCAATTTTGCCACATCCCCTCCAACATTCATTACTCTCCCCTTCTTGCATTTTAGCCAATCTGCTAGGTGTGAGGTGATACCTGAGAGTTGTTTTGATTTGCATTTCTCTAATTATTAGAGATTTGGAACACTTTCTCATATGCTTATTGATACTTTTGATTTCTTTACCTGAAAATTGCCTATTCATGTCTCTTGCCCATTTATCAATTGGGGAATGGCTTGATTTTTTTATACAATTGCTTTAACTCCTTGTATATTTGAGTAATTAGACCCCTGTCAGAGTTTTTCGTTATAAAGATTTTTCCCAATTTGTTGTTTCCCTTCTGATTTTGACTACATTGTTTTTGTTTGTACAAAAACTTTTTAGTTTAATATAATCAAAACCATTTAATTTATATTTTGTAATTTTCTCTAACTCTTGCTTGGTTTTAAAGTCTTTCCTTCCCCACAGATCTGACAAGTAAACTATTCTGTGTTCACTTAACTTGTTTATAGTTTCCCTCTTTATATTCAAGTCATTCACCCATTCTGAATTTATCTTGGTGTAGGGTGTGAGATGTTGACCTAGACCTAATCTCTCCCATATTGTTTTCCAAATTTCCCAGCAAAACTTGTCAAATAGTGGATTCATGTCCCAAAAGTTGGGCTCTTTGGGTTTATCATACACTGTCTTGCTGATGTCATTAACCCCAAGTCTATTCCACTGATCCTCCTCTCTATCTCTTAGCCAGTACCATATTGTTTTGATGACTGCTACTATATAGTATAGTTTAATATCTGGTACTGCTAGGCCCCCTTCCTTCACATTGTTTTTTCATTATTTCCCTTGATATTCTTGATCTTTTGTTATTCCAAATGAAATTTGTTATAGTTTTTTCTAATTCAGTAAAGAAGTTTTTTGGTAGCTTGATAGGTATGGCGCTAAATAGGTAAATTAATTTGGGTAGAATGTTCATTTTTATTATGTTAGCTCGTCCTACCCATGAGCAATCAATGGCTTTCCAATTGTTTAGATCCAGTTTTATTTGTTTGGAAAGTGTTTTGTAGTTTTTTTCATATAATTGCTGTGTTTGTTTTGGTAGGTAGATTCCTAAGTATTTTATATTGTCTAGGGTGATTTTGAATGGTGTTTCTCTTTCTACTTCTTGCTGCTCTAATGTGTTGGAAATGTATAGAAATGCTGATGATTTATGTGCATTTATTTTGTATCCTGCAACTTTGCTAAAGTTGTTGATTATTTCTACAAGCTTCTTAGTTGATTCTCTAGGATTTTTTAAGTAGACCATCATATCATCTGCAAAGAGTGATAGCTTAGTCTCCTCCTTGCCTATTTTGATACCTTCAATTTTTTTCTTCTCTAATTGCAACTACTAGTGTTTCTAGTACTATGTTGAATAATAGAGGTGATAATGGGCATCCTTGTTTCACTCCTCATCTTATTGGGAAGGCTTCTAATTTATCCCCATTGCATATAATGCTTGTTGATGGTTTTATGTATATATTGTTTATTATTTTTAGGAAAGGTCCTTCTATTCCTATACTTTTCAGTGTTTTCAAAAGGAATGGATGCTGTATTTTGTCAAAGGCTTTTTCAGCATCTATTGAGATAATCATGTGATTTTTGTTTGTTAAACTGTTGATATGGTCAATTATGTGGATGGTTTTCCTAATGTTGAACCAACCTTGCATTCCTGGTATAAATCCCACCTGATCATGGTGGATGATCTTCTTAATTACTTGCTGGAGTCTCTTTGCTAGTATTCTATTTAAGATTTTTGCATCTATGTTCATTAGGGAGATTGGTCTGAAGTTTTCTTTCTCTGTTTTTGATCTCCCTGGCTTTGGAATCAGTACCATATTTGTGTCATGAAAGGAATTTGGTAGGACTCCTTCTTTGCT
>NW_025383458.1:0-4036 GCF_016433145.1 Gracilinanus agilis
AGAGCATAAAAGTTCTAATGGCTGGAAACAAAGTTCTTTTACCTTTAATATCGAGGCTATTGGTTTTGCTAGAGGTGAAAAGTTACCTGATGTGGTATTGAAACCTCCACCTCTATATCCTGACACAGATTATAAGCCGGTGCCTCTCAAAGCAGGAGAAGCAGAAGAATACATGGTAGCCTTAAAACAGGAGTTTAGAGCAACCATGAGAACACCTTATTTTATGGACACAGAGGAAGAAAAACAAGAAATCGAAAGATACAGTAAAAGATACCTGAAAAGTTGCAAAGATGACGATTTGGAATGGGTACCAGATTGGAGACGACTTCCAAGAGAGATGATGCCAAGGAAAAAAACCACAAAAGGCCCCAAATGCCAAAGGGTGAAAGGTATTGCCAAAGTTGCTGCACTCATAGTACTGTGGACGTATTAAAAAAATTGAGGACTTGGAAAAGAAAGGTGATGAAGAGAAATCAGATGAAGAAACTGATGAGAAAGAAGGAGGCAAAGGGAAAAGAAAAGATGATGATGATGAAGATGATGAAGCAGCTGATGAACAAGAAGAATATGATGAAGAAGAGCAGGAAGAGGAAAATGATTACATCAATTCTTACTTTGACGCTGGAGATGATTTTGGTGCAGAAAGTGATGACAACATGGATGAAGCAACCTACTAATGATAATTGTTCAGATCATTTTTATTTATTACATGGCCTCTGACTACTAGGCAAACTTATTACCTCTTTTGTTTCTGATGAGAAATGAGTAAGTATTGTGTTCTTGTTCACTATCCTGTGAGCATTTCTTACTTAAAAATTCCAAAGTCACTTTGAGTTTACAGATTTGTTACAGTTTACATGTTAGTTTGCAGGCCTTTCCTGTAAACACCTTTGCCTCAAACATATTCAAAGAAATTTTGCAAATGCTATTTTGTTTTGAATGTGCCTAAAGCCTACAAATTAATACTTGAACCAAGCTGCTCATGTTTTTAACTGCTGATTTTTAAAAAAATTTATTGGTCTTCATAATGAATTTATCTTGGAAATTAATTTTACATTGCACATGGAGCACTTTAAAAACAAAGAAACTTGAAAGTAGTTGGTATTTTTGACCCTCTTGCATTTAGACTGATGGCTTTGTACCCTTTTAGACATCTTCCAAGTTAGCTTTAACGTTAGAATGAATTTTGTACAGGAAAGCAAGTAAAAGTCAGAATTTTTACAGTTCCCAGCCTCAGTCAGATGAAATGAAAGAACTTTGAATTATATAAAGATGCCAAGGAACTTCTTTATACATGATACTATAGGAAATGGCTTAGGCTAAAAGTCATTTTATAATTCTCATCCATGAACAGTTGGATTCAGAGGAGAAAAATCAGGTTATTTTGGGAAACAATATTTAATATTATAATATATAATAATATGAGATGGTTACTCCATAAGCTTTATTCATATATAATAATGCATCTTAGTGTGGATGTTTAAACCCCATGCAAGTATAAATTTTGTGAGGTAGATAGAGTAAAGTCTGTTGAATACTGCATAGAACATATAAGCTGTAGAATTAATTATATTTGTTTACATAATGATATTGAATAAAGCTCAGGATATCTTGAAAATAAAATTTACCTTTTTTTTAGTAGCACAGCAAAATATATCCATTCTGCCTTTTGAAAACTTGATTTTATGGACATTTCTTTGAAACCTCCAGAATCTGAAGACATTATTGTCCTCCAAGAATTGTAGTGTATTGTTTAGTGGTGGCTTTCACACTTTCAGAATAATCTGTGAAAAGTACTACTGTACAGATAGAATTGATTTTAGAATCTGTCTCTGACCATAATCAGTAATACCTCAAATCTATTTTTAAAAACCTGTTGTAAATATTTTCTCCACTCACAAATATAAGCATTCTCAGAAATCCCAATGTCTGAGTCCAACATAATTTTTAAAAATTGAGGCCTACATTCTCAGAGACTATGGTCTTTCTCTTTAAAAATAAAAAAAAAAAAAAAAGCTGAATCTAATCTCTTCTCTCAACTCCCCTTTCCTCCTTCTCATCCCTATTATTGTTACTCAACAATACTTTCTAGTCTAGGTATCTAAAGCCCTAGATCCCATTTCTACCTGAACTATTTGATCCATTCAGAGATACTAGGTAGTTCAGTTAAATTTTTTCTGCCTTAATATATGAATTACTCAAACAGGAAAAAAAATTCCCAGCAGTCAGTCAACAAACATTTATTTAGTGTCCGTGTAATACCAGATGCAAAAGACAAGGGACAGAAATGAACCAGTGAAGCTCCCATTCTATATAAATGTTCCACTCAGAGCAGGAAGGGAATTTGGAGGCCACCATCTAGTTCAATCCCCTCATTTTACTGATGAAGAAACTCAATCCCAGAGAATTAAGTGAGAGACTTTGCCCAGGGTTGCCATGGACTTGTAAAAAAAGCATATAGGATTTGAATTTAAGTCCTTTGACCCTAGAAACTAATTCTACTGCACGAAATATCTTTTAGAGATCCATTTTTAAATTACAGTTTTATAACCTCTACTAATAAAAATTGAGTACCATAGAAAATAAACCATTTAATTGTCAAGTAATGTAATTTGAAAAACAAATTTTGATATTTTTCTCACACTATATTGTTTTCTAAGAATTTAGAAATCACTTCCTCTGGAAACTATGCCAGTTACTCCAGGGTAGTATATTTTGAAATGGAAATGATGACCATTGTTAATAAGATGTGGTGATTACCAGCTAATCACTTCAAGTTTAAAGGATTTAATGGGATTGGGAAATAATTATTTAAAATTCAAAACACCCTTTATTTTTTTAATGTAGAAAAAGACTTTCAGCAAGCTGGAGCTGGCTGCATTTGAAATTGGACCTTTCCCATAAAATCATTGCTTTTTATTTATAAGGCTTGATTTTTAATACTGTATGAAGATCGAAGAAACTGAGGGTGTTCAATGTAGAGAAAATTAAAGTGAGACACTATAGTTGTCTTCAAGATCTTGAGGGTCTTTCACTGTAAGAGGGATTAGACTTGTCTTGGCCTCAGATGGCAGTAATAGAAGCATTAAATACTTTAAAAAGCTTCTTTATGTCTTGAACTATCCAAAAACGAGTAGATTGTCTCCAAAGAACAGGCTGCACCAAATAGAGGTCCACTAACAGAGACTGGATGAACATTTGTTTAGGGCCGGGTCGTGCTAGTTTCTGAGGTCCCTTCCAACTCTGAGATTCTGTGATTTAACAGTAATTCAAATAGAATCAACTTAATCTGTGATTGCATTAGTAGAGGGAATTCCTGAGGGAAGAAACTCCAACCATTGGAGGCTGACATCCTACTCTCAAGTTGTCTAGGGCGCTGAGGTTAAGTGATTTTCCCAGTGTTACCCTGCCTATGTCAGAGGTAGGAACTGAATCTCAGCCTGCTATCTGTCTATACCACACACCGAGTAATGAGGAGAATATACACTTAAATCTTGTTCCTGGATGGATAAGATATATAAACCCACAAATATTTTTGTCATTGTTGTTCCAAGATTCTCTATAGTAAAATATTATTTAATACCTAGAAAATTGTTATGTATAGTTTAAAAAATTAATTAAAAATTAAAAAATTACTGAAGCCCTGCAGATAACTATTTGCCTTTGGGTTGGATCACTTTCCCAATTCTGTTTCCTCCTGCCTTGACTCTGCAGGTTGATTAAGTTAACCTTATGATCAAGGAATCACTCAGGAATGACCTTAATATATTGCTCTTCTGCCTTTTCCCTTTGAAAAAATAAATTTTTTAAGTCTGGACTTTAAATTTATTTCTATATGGACCCTTTGTAATAATGCAGATCAGTAGCCATCTGGCAATTGATGGTATGTAATGAGAGATGAAATGTGAAGCCTGGTCTTCCAGATTCTTGAGGTTGGCTCTACCAACTCTTCCATGCTGCCACTTTTCTTATTAATTCTGCAAGTAGGCTACTAACATAAGAAAAGGAGACAGCAAAACATTTTCAGTTTTGTGGG
>NW_025383459.1:0-6316 GCF_016433145.1 Gracilinanus agilis
TATGATATTATAAATATATAATATACATAAATATATATAATATAAATATATATACATATATAATATAAATATAATATATAAGCTTATCTAAGAAAAACATATTCTTACATTAGTTATGTCCAAAAAATCTGTCTCATTCTTTTTTCTTCCACCTTACCACCCATCTTCATGAAGGCAAGCAATAGGATATTGGTTGTACATTTATTATCATAAAATACATATTTCCTTGTTTGTCATATTGTGAAATAAGACACATATTGCATAAACTAGAGAAAAATTCATGGAGGAAATAAAGTAAAGAAGGGTATGTTTCAATGTGCATTCCTTCTTTGGTGTTGGATATCCTTTTTCCTCATGAGTGTCTTAGAATTGTCCTGGATCCATGCCTTGATGATAATAGTTTTCATATAGATAGATAGATATAGATATACAACTAAAATTATTTATACTTTCATCATGTGTTTGACTAAGAGTTGGCAACCCCTGAGCCCTTCTAAAATGCAAGCTAGAACTCAAAATATGATTAGCAATATCCCTACCACTCTTCAAGGAAAATCTAGCTCTCTGTACTGCAAATTCAACTCAACAAACATTTATTGCCTATTGCATATAATGCACTGTGCTAGATTGCACAGTGGATAGAGTAATGGAATTATAGTCAAGAAAACCTGAGTTCAGATCTAGCCTCAGACATTTACTGTCTATTTGACCTGTGTAAATCACTTGATCTCTGCCTCAGAATTTCATCCATAAAATGGAAATTATGATAGCATCTGTCTCTCAAGCTTGTATTTGGGTTAAAATGAGATAACCTTTGCAAAATACTTTACAAACCTTGAAATACTATATAGATGCTTCTTGTTGTTCATTTACTTCATTAATGTCTGACTTCATGACCCCATTTGGGATTTTCTTGGCAATGATACTGTGGTATTTTGCCATTTCCTTCTCTAGCTCATGTTACAGATGAGGAAACTGAATCACACGAGGTCTGGCAAGTGTCTGAGTCCAGACTTGAACTCAAAAAGATGAGTCTTCCTGACGCCAGTCCTGACACACTATCCATTGCACTGGCTAGATGCCCCACATGTAAATGCTAGCTATTATCATGACTCATTTTGGGGTGGTCTACAGAAACATAAAGAAAATAGCATTTTGCCCACAAGGAGCTTATGTTTTCCTGGACAACTAAAATACATACTTCCACACTCAGATTTATGATTTCTTCAATGCAGGGATTTCTTCCATTAGTAAGATTCTAACTCATTTAGACCTATTCACTCTTTGAAATGCTACATCCTGCCTCATAAGATTAACAGAAGGGAGCCACTCAATGTACTGAGAACCTTCCTCAAATTCTCCTGACTTCCTGAGAATAGCAGTTTGTATATATGTATACAGGACAAGTCATATAACATTTTCCAAGCTTATATAATGGCATTTCAAGGAAGGAAGTATTAACAGCTAAGGCTAATCAGGAAAGGCTTTCATATGAGATTTTTCCTGAGCTGAACCTTGAAGGGAGCCAGAGTTTCCAAGGGACAGTGTGTGTGTGTGTGTGTGTGTGTGTGTGTGTGTGTGTGTGTGTGTGCGCGCGCGCGCGCGTGCTCTCTCTCGCTGTGGGAGGAAACAAAGAGAATTTCAAAAAAGAAAATAGAATAACATGTCTATGAGTTATGACTATTGTCTCTTATATAGCTGGGAGAGTAGACTATGGAAGTAGAAGAGGCATCAATGGCTAGACTTGCTAAACATTGTGAGGTGGGAGTTGCTTCATATTTTACAAATGTAGCGAATCCTCAATGAGAGGCCAACTATTTAACATGGTCCCCCCTGCGTACTCCTTGGATGACCCCTGTATTTTATCATTTGGTACTTCCTACAGTCTAAGTAGCCATTCCTAAAGCATTAAAGGCAAATCTTGAAGAGTACCTAAAAGCAGACAAAGATGGCATGCCTCAGCCACTATAGAATAGAGGGGTCTGAACTTCTTGTTTATAAAAATGTTTTAAGAATTATATATTTAGTTCAGGGCAGCTATAGTGGATCCTGAGGCAATGGATAGAGTACAGAAATTGGAATTGGGAATATCTGATTCCAAATCTGACTTCAGACACATACTAGGTGGGTGACCCTGGACAAATCACAACCCTATTTGCCTCAGTTTGCTCAGCTGTTAAAATTAGCTGGAGAAGGAAATGCAAACTACTCCAGGATCCAGTATTTTTGCCAAGAAAACACCAAATGGAGCACAAAGAATCAAATATGACTAAAACAACTGAACAATAACAATAGGATTGGGAGAGATTTCAAATTTCTATGTTGCATTGAAGCAAGTACTGAATCAATGTGATATGTGTATGAGGTAGTAAAATATTTGGAGGCCATTTACTTGGACTAGATGACACAATGGATAGAGTATCAGGGAGACCTGAATTAAAATCTGACCTCAAATACTTACTAGCTGTGTGACCCTGGACAAGTCATTTGACCCTGTTTGCCTTAGTTTCCTCATCTGTAAATTGAGCCAGAGATGGAAACAGCAAACAACTCCAGTATCTTTGCTAAGAAACCCCAAAATGGGGTCCCAAAGAGTTGAACCTGATTGAAATGATTGAACAACAACAAAAATCTATTGAGAAAGTTGGATATTAGAACTAAAAGGGACAAGGAGGATATAAGTTGGGGGCAGGGAGAGAAGATTCTTTCAAAAAACAACAACACAAAAACAAAACAGTAATAACACCTAGGTTTTAAAATCTTGCCCAGCTCAGGCTTGACAATCCTTCCGATAGCCCAAATACTATATATTTAGTTGAAGATAACAGAACAGATGGAAAAAACATATGGCTTGTAGGTAGTGTGTGGTGGTTGATATTTGTGGTACATTAGGGGAATTTATTTTATTTTGTCTCTTTCCTTGTGTAACTTTGTGATACTTTTACCAAGTGAATTTTATATGGTTCTTTTGACTTAATCTATAATCGAGCTATTAAAATCCCTTCGTGATTTGATGTAACATGCATGAGTAGCCTTAAAAAAAACTTCTGGGATCCTTATTTCAACTCTCACTCTCCTTGGTAAAAAAGACTACATGTTCCATTAAGGACCCAGGGGAGATCTTAGAGGTTGGCATGTATTTCTGTTGCTTTTGGTTCAAGCCCCCATTCTATTCAGTCCATTCTGTCATTTGCTATTTCTTTTATATCATGGACTGATCCAGTGATCATTTACCCAGAAGATATCAATGAACTTTTACAAAGGGCTGTTTACTAACAAGATATATCAGGAATATAAATAAAAATATCTCCTTCCCAGTGGGAAATACACTTTCTCCTTCACCACTTTGGGAATGAAGTCTCAACTCAAGGCTCTGCTACAAAGCATTTGTCTAAGCAATTCCCTCCACTTTCTCTTGGTTACCTTTGATCCCCTACTAAACTGGATTGAATAGGTTACTTAGGGCTAATCTTCTTATCTGCATTAGCTCCCAACAACTTTTATATGAAATCTCATCATTAAATTCTCTGGGCTCACCATTACATTTGCTTACCTACCTAGCTACCTAATTAGCTAGTTACCTACCTTTCTATATTTTTTCTTCCTTCCTTCCTTCCTTCCTTCCTTCCTTCCTTCCTTCCTTCCTTCCTTCCTTCCTTCCTTCCTTCCTTNTCTTTCTTTCTTTCTTTCTTTCTTTCTTTCTTTCTTTCTTTCTTTCTTTCTTTCTTTCTTTCTTTCTTTCTCTTTCTTTCTTTCCCTTTTTAAATTTGTCTGTAACCTCAAAATCTCTACGTATCTAATTCCCTCCTTCCCCTCTCCAGATTAGAAAAGGCATAGTTTGAGAAAAAGATATAAGCATATATAATTATATCTTGCTCATTTCATATATATATATATGTGTATATATATATATATATATATATATAAACACTCTTCCATTGGTTCCACCTACCCACTCAAGAAGTTTGATATACATCTTAAAACAAACTTTCATAAAAATATCATTATACTATTGGTCATTTAGCTGTATTCAGGATATCTTATACAGATGTGGCCTTTAGGAAATATGATGCAGGTGAAGGAAACACTTAGGTATATGAAAAAATATTTATTCAGGAACTAGAAACAAACCTGGGAATCAGGTCAGACATTTATCCCCAATTCAAATGTAACTCAGTCCTAGATTTAAAATCTACAGTTGTTAATGCCAAGATTTCCAAGTAAATCTCAGCCTGTTATTCAAAATTAGTCCATGAAAGGCTACACTTCATCCCTCTGAAGAGATTGAAAAAAAACCTAATGCACTGAAAATGGCAAAAGATATTTTGTCATTATGAAATCTATCTTTTGGTTTTTAGATCACGTAAATGTCCTCCAAATCCTGAAATACTTCTTAGTTTCTCTGAGTTGTGATAGAGCATCCTCAAGTTTGTACATGGATAATTTAAAGATTTTTTCAGAGGGAAATTTACACACATAAACATACACATATATGCATGCATACATACATATACATACATAAATGTATCTATATTTGTCAATGTATGCATATGCTTCTGAAGCTTCAAGGAAAAGAAGAAACATATGAACACGCATCTTTGTTTGGATAGGATGAATATTAATCTTAGCAACTATGGATGGAGAAGAAAAGATCTGAGAGAAAAGAGAAAATTATCATTGCTGTTATACAATTGAGATCTAGGCTTAATGAGGAAACATGTTTAGAATTTTTTATAATCCTTCATCGAAAATCAAGCTTGTCCCCCTTGTGATTTTTCTATCTTCTGAAATTCCATTCTAACCCTATCTTGTTTTATATCCCTTCTCCTCCAAGCTTTAACCTGTAGCTTTATTTTCATAAAATATTTTTGTTGGTAATCTACAGTAGTCCTTTTCTATCTCACCATTATTTTTATAGATTACTCTATTCTATATACTCTACTGCTTAAATCTGTTTTTCAAACACAATACTCCACCTACAATTTCTATACCTCACACTGGCAGCCTCCCATGTCTGGCATGTTCTGCCTTCCTCACCTCTATCTCTTAGACTTTCCGGCTTCCTTCAAGACTCGATTAAAACACCAATATGCAGAAGTCCTTTCCTAGTGCTGTGGCTGCTTTTTGCCTTCATCTTTGAGGTTACTTTCTATCTGCTCTTAATTATCTTGTATGCACCCATTTATATACATATTATCTTACATATTAGAATCTAAATTCCTTGAGGGAAGAGACTTCCCATTTTCTCTCTTCCATTTTCTCTTTTAGAGATGGAGACAATAACTTGGACCTAAATAAACATCTGGGATTTGGAGTTTTTCATTCATCTTCTGAGGTAAGGAGATATCAGATGATTCGGTATGGAATTGCTATGAAAAGTAGAGTCTGAGTGAGAAGAAAGGCAGCTGTGCTACTCCCCACCCTATTTCTCCCTCTCAACCCCAGACATGGAGAAGAATAGTGACATCAGTTGTTTACTTTCCTTTGTCTTATGTCACTAGGGAGCCCAGAGAAGCTATAATGACAACAAAGTTCATATGGTATATTGTGAGAGACATGGGGTGTGGGAAGCCAATAGGAGAAACAGAGTCTTAAATAGATAAAAATCTGAGACTCCGCTTTTGACCCCTTTTGTGATCCTTGTGATTTCTTGTTGAAAAGTATTGTGGCCTTATTGAAGAGCTTTAGGTTCCTAGCAGGCCAGAATTTAAAAGGTTAACACTCTCCCGCTTTTGCCAGGAATGCAGCTGCCTGGTATATCCAAGGCCAAAACCTTAGCAGGGGCAATTCAACCCTGAGAAAAATATTCCCTGACTTGTCTTTCTGATAAGAACCTAGTCAAAATTCAGCCTTGGCCTTGGTCGGTTCTGAAGCCAATGAGACCTTTTGTGTTTTGATATGACATAATTTATAACTTCTGCACATCTGCAAAGTTTCAGGGGGTTCTTTTGTGTGAAATGAGTCTTGAAATATATATAATAAACTCCATGCTCCTGGAGCCAGAGCTGGAAGCATGAGCTAAAAGATGTTCAGTGTCCTTTATTTCCTTATCAACTAAACTGTCCTTATCAGATTATCAGAGATGATAAAGAGATCTCGAGAATAGGGGAACTAAAGAAATATGCCTTTCTTCAGTTGGGGACAATTGGTACCCATTTCTATCTTTTAAAAAAATTCATTAAACATTACACCTGATAAATCTTACTTTTTTGTGGATACCCGTGGTTGATTCCATTCATTCTCTCTCTCTCTTTCTCTCTCTCTCTCTTTCTCTCTCTCTCTCTCTCTCTCTCTCTCTCTCTCTCTCTCTCTCTCT
>NW_025383460.1:0-5049 GCF_016433145.1 Gracilinanus agilis
CCCCAAGTTGACCCTTGTCCCATGGGAACTTGCTTTCAGGAAACTCCTGGACTGATCCTTGTCCTAGCCTGAACAATAAGCCCTCAAGCACCCACTGAGCACCCTGGATCAGGTCAAATCTTAAATACCTTTTTGTATTCTTGGATTTTCCTGTCCTATGTAGGTGGCTCTCATGTACCCCAGCCTCTGCTATGGCATCTAGGCCTCTCCCAGTCATTTGAGAGTATGGGTAGTGCAGGTCCCATGTGAGTGACAGGACATAAAGTTCTCTCCCTTCCCCAAAATCTGTATGAGCACCCTGCATTCTTTAGTTCAGTGGAAGTCACAGGACTGAGGTTCTGTGTGGCTTTCCAGGTTAGTCTTTCTGTCTTGATTAAAGGCCATTTTCATACCTACTTTTAAATATTTTTTTCAGATTGACACCTGTTTACACTAAAGGATTTCATTTGTTCTCTTCTACTCCTCCTAACAGCGAATTAGGGGTCACATAATAGAACCAAATTAAAATCTGCTTTGGAGTGGGTCAGAATGCAATATGAGGATTTGGATAGGAGATGGACACAAGACTGCTCTTTACATGAAATACTTTCTGACCTACTTTTTCAGATACTGCAGTATTCTTTCTGGCCAGAAGATGACAGTGAATGGATGTCCTGACTTCCTAAATGGCAATGAAGTGGTCAAGAAATGTTTATGAAGCACCTACTATGTGTGAGTCCAGAGGCTAGGTTCTGGGGATATGGAGACAGTAATTAAAAACACTCTGGATTCCAGGAGCTTAAATTCTATTGGTGGAAAAAATGTGTGTGTGTGTGTGTGTGTGTGTGTGTGTGTGTGTGTGTGTGTTTGAGCTGAGTTTCAAAGGAAACTAAGAATTGGAAGAGGCAGAAGTGAGAATGGATTGAATTCCAAGCCAGTGAGGAAGCTTATGGAGGAGAAACAATTTGTTGTGTGTGAAGAATAACAACGAGGCAAATATGTCTGGGTCTTAGAGTACACCAAGTGAAATAACATATGATAACTTCAGATAGGTTTTAGGTATTTATAAATGGTAGTCTATAATATAATTATACCCCTGAAAATATCTTTAAGAATTCAACTAATAAATTATATATACATAAATATATGAAGTATTTTTGGAGAACATGATGAATTTGAAAAATGCATTTCAAAGAACAGATAGCATTTTCTTTCTTCTTCAGCCACTTCCTATCCTTTTGTAAGGAAGGGGAAGGGTGGGGACCAGCACTGAGAAATCTTGTGTTGGGCAAAGGTTGTGCTTCCTTCCTAAACATGGTGTGAGAGGCAGATCCAGGTGTCAGAATAGGGAGTCTGGCTTTGTCTAGACTCACTTTCTGTTCTCATGAAGGAAGTATTTCGATTAGGCCTACCAATCATATAAGAATCTGTTGCTTCCCTTCTCATTTTGGTTGCATTGGTTTTGTTTGTACAAAAACTTCAAAATAATGTAATCAAAATTATTCATTTTACATTTTGTAATATTCTCTATCTCCTGTTTGGTCTTAAATTCTTACCTTTCCCATAGATCTGACAGGTATAGTATTCTATGTTCACATAATTTACTTAAAATTTCCTTCTTTATATTTAAGTCATTTATCCATTTTGAATTTATCTTGGTATAGGGCAGTGATTCCCAAAGTGGGCGCTACCTCCCCCTGGTGGGTGCTGCAGTGATCCAGGGGAGAGGTGATGGCCATAGGTACATTTATCTTTCCTATTAATTGCTATTAAAATTTAAAAAATTAATTTCCAGGGGACTAAGTAATATTTATTTCTGGAAAGGGCGAGGTAGGCCAAAAAAGTTTGGGAACCACTTGGTCTAAACTTTATCTTTCCCATACTGTTTTCCAATTCTCTCAGCAGTTTTTATCAAAAACTGGGTTCTTGTCCCAATATCTAGGATGTTTTGGTTTATTGTACACTGTCTTGCTGAGGTCATTTACCCCAAGTATATTCCATTGATCCTCCCTTCTGTCTCTTAGCCAGTACCATATTGTTTTTATGATATCTGCTTTATAGTACAGTTTAAGTTATGGTACTGCTAGGTCTCCATTCTTCACATTATTTATTAGTTCCCCTGATATTCTTGATGTTTAGTTCTTCCAAATGAACTTTGTTATAATTCTATAAAAAAGTTTTTTGGTAGGGTGATAGGTATGACACTGAATAAGTAAATTAATTTGGGTAGAACTGTAATTTTTATTATATCAGCTCATCCTACCCAGGAGGAATTAATTGTTTTTCCAATTCTTTTGATCTAGTTTTAAATGTGTGGAAGGTGTTTTGTAGTTGTGTGTGCATATAATTTCTGTGTTTGTCTTGCCAAATAGATTCCTAAATAGTTTACATTGTCTAGAGCAGTGATGGGCAAACAACAGCCCGTGGGCCAGATGCAGACCCCCTGAAATTTTCTATCCCCCTAGGAGACATTTTTCCTAATCTGATGAATACAATGAAACTGGAAAAGAGTTGCCTTAGAAACAGACTGGCAGATGAGTATTTCCTTTCCTTTGGTCCCCTCTTTAAAAAGTATGCCCATCACTGGTCTCGAGTGATTTTAAATGGAATTCCTCTTTCTAACTCTTGCTACTGAGTTGTGATGGAAATATATAGAAATGCTGAGGATTTCTGTGGGTTTATTTTGTATCCTGCAACTTTGCTAAAGTTGTTAATTATTTCCACTAGCTTTTTAGTTGATTCTCTAGGATTCTTTAAGTAGACTATGATATCATCTGCAAAAAGTGATAGTTTAGTTTCTTCATTGTCTACTTTAATCCCTTCAATTTCTTTTTGTTCTCTGATTGCTACTGCTGATGTTTCTAATGCAATGTTAAATAATAGAGGTGATAATAGGCATCCTTGTTTCAGTCCTGATCTTACTGGGAAGGCTTCTAACTTGTCCCCATTGCAGATGATGCTTGCTGGTGGTTTTAAATATACAGTTTACTATTTTTAGGAAAAGCCCTTCTATTTCTACACTTTCTAGTGATTTCAATAGGAATTTTGTCAAAGGCTTTTTCTGAGTCTGTTGAGATAATCATGTGATTTCTGTTTTTTTGCTTGTTGATATGGTCAATTATTTGGATGGTTTTGCTAATATTAAAACATTCTTGCATTCCTGGTATGAATCCCACGTGATCATAGTCAATAATCCTCGTAATCACTTGCTAGAGTCTTTTTGCTAATATCTTATTTAAGATTTTTGCATTTATGTTCATAAAGGAGATTGGCCTGTAGTTTTCTATCTCTGTTTTTCATCTGCCTGGCTTTGTAATCAGTACCATATTTGTGTCATGAATGGAATTTGGCAGAACTCCGTCTTTGCTTATTATGTCAAATAGTTTGTATAGTATTGGGATTATTTGTTCTTTGAATGTTTGATAGAATTCACTTGTGAACCCATCTGGCCCTGGGGATTTTTTTAGGGAGTTCTTTGATGCCTTGTTTGAATTCTATTTCTTTTATTTTCTTTGAATTTTTTATTGATTAATTAAGAAAATTTTTCCTTGTTTACATGATTCATGTTCTTTCCATCCTCTTCTCCACCCCCTCCCATAGCCAACGTACAATTCCACTGAGTTTCACATGTGTCATTGGTCAAGATATTAATGATATTTGCACTATGGTGATCATTTAGAGTCTACATCCACAGTCATATCCCCATCGACCCACGAGCCTCTGCTGCTAGTAGAGAAGTCTATTACATTTGATTGTGCAACAGCTTATCAGTCTCTGTGTATAATGTTCTCCTGGTTCTGCTCCTTTCCCTCTGTATCCATTTCTGGAGGTCTTTCCAGTTCACATGGAATTCCTCCAGTTCATTATTCCTTTTAGTCCGATAGTATTCAATCACCAGCAGACATCACAATTTGTGTAGCCATTCCCCAATAAAAGGGCAACTCCTCATTTTCCAAATTTTTGGAACCACAAAGAGTGCGGTTATATTTTTGTACAAGTCTTTTTCCTTATGATCTTTTTGAGTATGAACCAAGTAGTGGTATAACTGATTCAAAGGGTAGGCAGTCTTTTTTAAAGCCCTTTGGGCATAGTTCCTAATTACCTTCCAGAATGGTTGGATCAATTCCCAACTCCNATGGCCAAATGAAGCAAAAGCTTTAGTCACGAAGCCTTTCTTGAAAGAAGAGTTCCTTCAGAGAAATTCAGGAAGAGTCAATCTTTACACTCACCACATGTAGTTCTAAGGGAGATATTTAAGAACAGTCTCAGCAAGGTCTCAGGTCCAGTAAGCAGCATCTCCCAGTCCAGCTGCAGAAACGAACAAGAACTAAGAACTGACTCACAGGAAAGTGTCACTCCCTTTTAAAGGCTCTTCTTTTGCATAGCTTCCTGTGCCTTCCTCTAATTTACATGTCCAATCACAAAAAATGGTTTGCTTAGGACTGCCCAGGGGGCAGTCAGTCAATTCTGAATCGTCACCCATTCTTGCACATGTGGGTTACAGACCTCCCCACTTGAGAATTAAATGGTGGTGTTATTGGTGATTAAATTTCAAAATTGGCAGGGTAGGTTTAATCTCATTATCACATGACATAAGGAAGATATTGGTAGAGATCCTTTCTCAGCTGTTGTTCTAAATACTTTACATAGTACTGCAATTAATTGCTCTTTAAATATTTGATAGAATTCACTTGTAAAAACAACTAGCCCTAGGATGTTTTTCTTAGGGAACTCATAGATGGCTCATTCAGTTACTTTTTCTTTTATTTATTGGGCTTTTTAGTTGCATCCCCAATCACTTATCTGCTTATTCTTTTATTGATGGTAACCATTTAAAGATAAAAATTCCCCATAAATATAACTATGGCAGCATCCCAAAATATTTGATCTATTTTCTCCTTATTTTCATTTTTAAAGGAATTCTTCTCTGCTTCTATGATTTGTTCTTTGACTCATTCTTTAGGTTAAGGTTATTTAATTTAAAATTGAGTTTTAGTTCTTTTCCTCCTCAGGTTCACACTCCCTATGGTCAGCCACCCACTATAAAAACATTAGTTATTTGACTTCAAG
>NW_025383461.1:0-5123 GCF_016433145.1 Gracilinanus agilis
GCCTGACTCTCTATCCACTGAGCCACCCAGTTGTCCTGGCAATCATCTTCTGATTGGTCTTCTTAGTCTCTCCTCATTCCAGTTCATCCTCTACTCTGCTGCCAAAGTGATTTATCTATAGCCATGTTGGTGAAGCTATGGCACATGTGCTGGAACACACATGCTCCCTCTCCACACATGCCTGAGAACATTTCTCACATTACTCACCCCTCTGTCCAGAAGCCCAATGGGAGCACTTCCTCCCTCCCCAGTCTGGGATAAGGTAGAAGACTCACATGTCACATGAGAGCAGTAGTTTGGACACTTGGTCTCTGAGGTCTCTAAAAATTTTGCCATCACTGCCCTAAAGCAAAGGTTGGAGCACTTTAGCCCCACTACTTAATAAATAAATAGGGTCTTTTCTTCTAAGGAATTCTTGTCCACAGTAGTATATAGAGAGATTCCCTGAATTAAATTCACCTACTCCTATCCATTTCAATTCATTGACACCCAAGATAACACTTTCTCCTTAGAAGGAAAGCTATAACAAATATGGACAATATACTAAAAAGCAAAGATATCAATTTGCTAATAAAGGTATAGTCAAAGCTCTGGTTTTTCTAGTAGCAATGTATGGCTGTGAGAGTTGGACTATAAGGAAAATGAAATAACATAGGATTTGATGCTTTTGAAATCTGGAGAAGAAATGCTGGAGAAGATTTTTAAGAGTATGTTGGACTCAGAGGAGTCCAACAAATCAGTCAATCTTAAAACAAAGTAATTCGGACTATTCATTGAAAGGTCATATAATAAAGCCAAAACGTAAATGCTTTGGCCACATACTGAGAAGACAGAACTCATTGGAAAAGACTGGCATTGGGAGAGATTGAAGATTATAGGAAAGGGGGACAACAGAGAATAAAATTGATAGATAGTGCCATGGAAGCAACAAACAAGAGCTTGGACAGACTTTGAGAGATAGTGGAGGACAGAAAAGCCTATGGTCCATGGAATCATAAAGAGTTGGACATAACTGAATGACTGAACAATAAGAACAACACAACAAATGCTAGTGGCTTCCTATTAACTCCAGGATCAAATATTAAGATTTTTATGACTTGGGCCCTTCCTATTTTTCCAGTCCACATGGATTTTCTTCTTCTTCACACAATCTACAACACTGCCATATTGGGCTATCTGCTTTCTCTCACATTAGGCATACCATTGCCTGATGACATGTTTTTGTACTAGATGTTCTTCATTAATGGAATGCTTTGCTACATCACCTCTGTATCTTAGCTTTCCTGGCTTTCATCATGCCTTAGACCAAATCCCACCTTCTACAATGTGGAGATCTATTTATCATCTCTGGATAATCTGATAAGGACAGCTTAGTTGATAAGAAAGTAACGGGACATGGGAGATGATCTTTCTGTTAGTTCATAGCTGTGTTTCTGAAGTGCCATTGAGTCACAAGTTTATTATATATGAAATCAAAGTTATCTTTCACCCCAAAAGTACAGGAGAGTTTTATAGCTTCACAGACATTGCAATTAGTTTAGACAACACACAGAATCCTCAGAAACTTCAAGGTGAAGATAAGAGTATAAGGTTGGATTTTAGTTGCCTGTTGGTTTGCTAAGGACTTAAAGCTTTCAAATAAGACTATATTGCTTTCTAATAAGAAAAAAGTATGGATCATAAAAGGGATCAAAAAGGGCATCTCAAATTTTTATCTATTTGAGACTGTTTCTCTTATTGGCCTCCCACACCACTCCCAGACCTTTCTCAGGCTCAATTACAATTACCCCTTCACCCTACTTCTAATGTTTTACTTCTGAGATCACTTTTATCTATTCTTTATGTATCTTGAATGAACATTATTATTTATATTTTGTCTCCCTGATTAGATGTGAGCTCCTTGAATTCAGGGACTATTTATGACTTTTTTGGTATCCTCAATATTTAGCAAAGACCCACATTCATCATAAATGCTTATTTATGGAATATTGTCCAAGATCACATAAGTAGTGTAGCAAAACTAGAATTTAAATCTAGATCTTCAAACTCAAAATCTACTGCTTCTTAGTGAGTTGCTCTTTATTATCACAGAGTTATAGCTTGACTGAAAGGGACATAAGAGGCCTTGGAAAGTCCCAAAGAACAGGGCAAATGGCAATGTCTTGAGTCAGAAGTTTGTTATTGTTCAGTCATTTCAGTCATGTGGCCCCATTTGAAGTTTTCTTGGCAAAGATCCTGAAGTAGTCTGCCAGTTCTATGTCTTGCTCATTTTCAGAGAAGGAAACTGAGACAAACAGAGTTAAGTGACTTGTCCAGGCTCATACAGATAATAAGTGTCTAAGGTCACATTTGAAATCAGGTCTTCCTGACTCAACCCAGCATTCTGTTGGTTGTGACTGAAACTAGTTGCCCCTGCGTGAGTTGGAAGACCTGAATTCAAATGCTTCTGACAATCTTTGCAGCTCATTAAAACACCCTCACTTTCATCTGCAAAATGAAGTCCCTTCAGGCTCTATAGATCCTCTTGGTCTGAACTCATTTTATAGGAATCTGAGTGAGACCCAGTAAAGTTGAGAATCTTGTTCCACATTATACAGAGAGGAATCTGCTCAGCGGAAGCATAAACTCAAGGCCTTTAATTCTGGAACTATTTTTTTCCATTGCACCTCAGAGCCTTCTCTGCTAAGAGAATTGCTTTTTAACCCTTTGAGATCTTTCCACTCTAAAGTTTATATCCTTCTATAGAGTTTTTTTTTTTTAAGAGGCCAGTAGGGGATTGTAAACCCATACAAGAAACCCTCAATTCTGGCTGGCTCTGTTCCTTCTCTATAAACATCTAATTTCATGTCCCCAATAAGCCATTGTCTAAGCCATTATGCTGTAACAGAATAATACCAAGTCAATCCCTGAAATATTCTAAAACTCACCCATTCTTTCCCTAAGATTACATATCAACAGTTTGTTTTTGGTTTTGTTTTCAATCGGTTTCCCATACCCTGATCATCCCTTCTTAAGGGGAGGTGAGTTTCTCTGGCTCTGGCAGGTATCATGGCCAACAGTAATTAGCTCCAGTTAAAACTGCCTCTGTGCACCCTGGCAGGGAGCTCACCTATTATCAATAATGCTACCAGTGAAAGCTTGCTCTAGGGAGGCATTGCCTGTGACAGGCTTTATCTTCAGGGCAAACTGCCACTGAATGCAGTCCCCACACGCCCCCACCCTCTCTGCCTAGTTCAGCCAGCACAGTATTTGATCGATGGGCTTATGAGTCAGTGTCAGAATAATAAGGATACTAATCATTCCCAATCACCTAGCACTATCCATCTAGAGATCTCAAAGGACCTCGCTTAAGTTAATTGATTCTGACAATACCTCTGTGCCCTAAGAAAAGGGTTATTATCCCCATTTTACAGATGAGGAGACTGAGTGATAAAAGAACTAAAAGATTCTCCCAAGGTCTCCCAACTCTCTTTGGGGGACAAATCTGAAATACTTCTAAGTACCCGCCTCCATTTTCTGTCTGCTTTGCCAGTTAAATCCAATGGTTCATCATTGCTGCCTTCCCAAATGGTCATGTTTTATTAATGTGTGCTGTTAAACAGCTGCCACATTTCACCCAAGAGGTGGCCACCTTTCAATCAAGAGTGAAGGGATTCCGGTTTACAGCATTTGTGGTAGCAAATACAGGCAAAAGTTACTGGGCCTGACATCCGTTACGAATCTCTGTTCCTAATGGCTTCTTGCTGAGTGGCTGGGGGTAAAGAGGGAACCAAGCTTCTGGGCAGAAACTTTCCATAGTTAGCTTGTGTCTAATGGTGATTCGGGATAGGATGGGAAGGTAATATCTGAAAGAGGAAAGACATTCCACCAAGAAGGCTAAATTTTTCATGAAGAAAACAATATGCTGGGTCATAAAAAATTAAAGGCATTTAACAATCACAAAACAGAGAAAATGGCTAAGATTGGTTTTGTTTGTTTATTTGAATACTCACAGTTATAGAAAGTACCAGAGGATCTGGGTTCAAGTTCCAGCTTTGCCACTTACTCTCTGAAAAACAGTGAGCAATTTCAGTCTAGTTTTCTGATATGTAAAATGAAAACTAAATGACTTTTAAAATGCCTTTAAGATAGACTAAATAATCTAATTTATTATGATTCTCTATGATCTCTATGATCCTGAAGGTAACCTAGTGAATAGAATGCTAGACTTAGAATTAGAATGAGCTGAGTTCAAATCCTCCTTTAAATATAGTACTTCCTAGCAGAGTGACCTGAGGCTAGTTAATTAGCCTCTCAGGCTGTTTCATCTGTAAAAGAGACATAATAATAGCACCCACCTCACAGGATTGACATGAAGAACCAATAATGATAACACATAGAAAATACTCAGCAAATATTAAAGCTGTATTTAAATATTTGTTCTAAGAAAGGCAACTTACTGTTGTAGATCAATAAGTGGCTTTAAAGTCATGAAGGCATGATTTAAAGTCCTGCCTATGACATTTTCTTCTATGTGATGATGGGGCCAGGGGCTTAACTTAATGCTCATGGGCCACACTCTCCAAGACTGTATTTTTTTAAACATTTATTAATATTCATTTTTAACATGGTTACATGATTCATGCTCCTACTTTCCACTTCCCCCCCCCCCCGCAATCCCCCACCCATGGCCGATGCACATTTCCACTAGTTTTGTCATGTGTCCTTGATCAAGACCAATTTCCAAATTGTTGGTAGTTGCATTGGTGTGGTAGTTTCGAGTCCACACCCTCAACCACCTCCACCCGGAACCATGCGTTCAAGCAGTTGTTTTTCTTATATGTTTCCTCTCCTGCAGTCCTTCCTCTGAATGTGGGTAGCATCTTTACCATAAATCCCTCAGAATTGTCCTGGGTCATTGTATTGCTGCTGGTACAGAGGTCCATTACATTCAATTTTACCACAGTATATCAGTCTCTGTGTACAATGTTCTTCTGGCTCTGCTCCTTTCACTCTGCATCAGTTCCTGGAGGTCTCTCCAGTTCGCCTGGAACTCTTCCAGTTTATTATTCCTTTTGGCACAATAGTATTCCATCACCCGCATATACCACAGTTTGTTCAGCCATTCCCCAATTGAAGGACAT
>NW_025383462.1:0-3420 GCF_016433145.1 Gracilinanus agilis
TATTGTCCAACTTTTGAAACTGATGCTCTGTTCTAATTTGGGGGTGCTGCTAGTCATCCTCCCAACGCACTATTTCCTATTACTTTGCCCATCCGTCTCCCTCACTGAAAATGTTTAACCCACATTCCTTAACAAGGCATTTAAGACCCATTAGCCTTATCCACACTATCCTCCCCCTTAAGGAATCCTAAGAAAGAAGATAATTCCTGATTCCTCTTCTCAGTATGTGTTCTTGGTTTCTACACCTGCATTGGTAGTTGCCTATGGGACTTTGAACTCCTTTTTTCTGTTGATCAATTGCCTGAGTAACCTCCCAACTTTTTTTCCTGGCTCTTCAATGTTGCACTATATTCTACTGTATTGTATATGTATCTCATATCCCCCTACCAACCAAATGCCTTTGGACAGTAGAACTACCTTTTATTTATTTTATCTCTGAAAACGCCTAACAGTGGCACTTAATGTGTCTACTTGTTATAAATCAGCCCTACATAAAAGAAAACACAGCTCCTTGTCTTACCTGTTAATGCCCTGAGCACAATTTACTAATATACAACTTCTGAAATACACTATTAACTGAGAAAGTAGGCTACCCTTGTCATCATCATACTTCAATACATATTTTTATACAATATTCTTGGAGCTTAAACTATATTTATCCCCACCCTGCACAGAAAAGCAAAAACATTTCTGTCTGGCTATCTTTTTATTCCTGCATAGTACTATTTGTAAAACACACTGGTCTGGGACCAAAGTCTCAGAAGTCATAGGATGGCAGAGAATATGCCCCAGGGAATATGAGTAGTAGTCCTTTCAAAATATTAGCAGCAGCTTTAGTGCAATGTGGACTTAATCCTCACATCCACCAGAGGTGGAATGAAGAATGTTGGCTGTTGGTTAGGAGCTACAATGGAATGATCCAGCTTTAGAGGGAAGGGACCAAAGGAATAAAAAAGAGGATTAGATAACATTAGGAAGGGGGTCTAATAGGTTAAGTAGATATAATACCCACATTTCTTCTACCAACACCTTAAGGAAGGGAGCTAAGTGGCTCAGCAAGGATTAAACCTGGCCACAATCTGGAATGAAATGGAGGCAGCAGGGAAGGAGAGGTCAAAAAGTCTTTTCCAATGATGGTGGCTGCATGTTTTCCACAAGAATACAGACAAATTGTTCCAACTTCTTGGCAGCCTGCTGCCCAGCCATCAGTACCTCTTCATGATTGGCAGTCTCGTGGGTTTCATAGTCCAATATTGATTTGTTTGTAATAAGGGAGAATCCAAAGACCCGAAGGCCACAATGCCTAGCCACTATCACTTCTGGTACCGTGCTCATGCCCACAGCATCAGCCCCTATTTTCTGCAGAAACCAACACTCTGCGATGGTTTCAAAGCTGGGGCCTCCCACCATAACATAAGTTCCTTCATGTAGTGGTCATTCTTGATACATTTGTTTCCAGATGCCATGGGCTTTCTGTCTCAAAATTCGGTCATAAGCGTCAGACATGGGAGGAAACCTTTCTCCAAATCTTTTATCATTGGGTCCTCTGAGTGGATTTTGGCCACTGAGACCTGCCAAGTTGATATGGTCTCGGATCAGCATAACATCCCCAACTTCATACTCAGGGTTCAGTCCACCAGCAGCATTGGTGACAATTAATGTGTGCACATTCATAAGTTGGAAAACTCTCACAGGGAATGCCACCTTCGAAAGCGGATAGCCTTCATACATGTGGAATTGGCCCTGCATCATCACACAGCATTTGTCATTTAAGTATCCAAATACCAATCGCCCTGCATGACCTGGTACTGTGCTCTGAGGAAAGTTGGGTATCTCACTGTAGTCAAAGGCCTGCAGTTGGGTCACTCTATTTGCCAAACCCCCAATCCAGAACCACAGATCACAGCTATTTGGGGCCGATGTTCAGTATGGGCTAAAAGCCACTCAGCTGTTTTCTTATAATCCTCATACTTGAACTCATTCTCCATGGCTCCCTCGTGGTGTCCTGCTCCACTCGGCTTCTGTCTATTCTCCTCGGCTCCGCTCCACTGAGCTCCGAATGCCCCAGTCAGCTAGGAGTTCAAACACTTTTTTGATAATGTATTTCTCCCTATCTCCACCCTCCCCTTTCTTCCTTTTCAAGAGACTATTTATCCTTCATAATTGCTTGCCAAATAATTTAAATAGCTTTCATTAATGGTGAAGACATCACGTAAATGAGTGGAAGTCATGTCAATGATTTGGCTAGAAGGACAAATGCTAAATATGTGTTTTTTCTACTAAATTTTAATACCTGAAAATTGTAGGCCAATAGAACGGTATGTTATGATGATTAAAGAATTAAAAATTAATATTATTAGAGGGGAGAAGTTCTTGTAAAAATTTAACAGTTTACATTGGAAAGGATTACAGCTAATTTAAATTTGTAAAATTATATCTCACTGATTTGCTTAATACATAGCTGACTGTTGAGTGTTTTCAGTAGGCTATGATAGATTATTACCCATCTTTATTTTTTTAATAATAAGGAAGTCCCTTCAAATATTTATAAGATGTTTTCCTATGAGCCTAGAAGACCTAATATTTTTATATAAATGTTTAGTGGTTTAATACCTTTTTAGTACAGCTCAGAAGCCTGTTTTTTTTGTTTTTTTTAAACATTTATTGATATTCATTTTTAACATGGTTACATGATTCATGCTCCCACTTTCCCCTTCACCCCCCTCACTCCCCCCACCCATGGCTGATGCACATTTCCACTGGTTTTAACATGTGTCCTTGATCAAGACCTATTTCCAAATTGTTGGTAGTTGCATTGGTGTGGTAGTTTCGAGTCCACATCCCCAATCATGTCCACCCCAACCCATGCGTTCAAGCAGTTGTTTTTCTTATATGTTTCCTCTCCTGCAGTCCTTCCTCTGAATGTGGGTAGCATCTTTACCATAAATCCCTCAGAATTGTCCTGGGTCATTGTATTGCTACTGGTACAGAGGTCCATTACATTCGATTTTACCACAGAATGTCAGTCTCTGTGTACAGAGTTCTTCTGGCTCTGCTCCTTTCGCTCTGCATCAGTTCCCGGAGGTCTCTCCAGTTCACATGGACCTCCTCCAGTTTATTATTCCTTTTAGCACAATAGTATTCCATCACCCGCATATACCACAATTTGTTCAGCCATTCCCCAATTGAAGGACATACTCTCCTTTTCCAGTTTGTTGCCACCACAAAAAGCGCAGCTATAAATATTTTCGTACAAGTCTGTTTATCTATGATCTCTTTGGGGTACAAACCCAACAATGGTATGGCTGGATCAAAGGGCAGGCATTCTTTTATAGCCCTTTGAGCATGATTCCAAATTGCCAGCCAGAATGGCTGGATCAGTTCACAGCTCCACCAGCAATGCATTAATGTCCCAATTTT
>NW_025383463.1:0-7683 GCF_016433145.1 Gracilinanus agilis
CCTTCCTTCCTTCCTTCCTTCCTTCCTTCCTTCCTTCCTTCCTTCCTTCCTTCCTTCCTTCCTCCTTAGAACCAATTCTATGTATTGGTTTTAAGGCAGAAAATTAGTAAGGACTAGGCAATGAAGGTAAAGTAACCTGCCCAGTGTCAAACTTTCCCTTTTTTTTTTTTTTTTTTAAAGAATCAAAAGCTTTCCCTAGATGTCTGCCCTCTGCCAGCATTAATCATACCAGACATGATTTTGGTGGGTGAATTGGTAAATTTTTTTATATGAAAAGTTAGAAGAAGAAGGCAATGGTAATAACTATAATGGGGGCAGCTAGGTGGCTCAGTGGATAGAGCAGCAGGCCCGGAGTCAAGAAGACCTGGCTTTAAATTTGGCCTCAGATACTTCCTAGTTGTGTGACCCTGGGCAAGTCACTTAGTCCTAATTGCCTAGTCCTTGCTCCTCTGTCTTAGAGTGGTTACTAGGACAGAGAAGGTTTTTAAAAACCCCAATAATGGTGAGAAATAAAGAAGGAATTATAAGGAAACAGCTGCCTGAGCTGTATGAGATGAGAAATAGATTGGCTTTCCCCTAAAGTTCTCCCTTCTCCCAAGGGAAGAGGGATCAGGAAGAAGTCATCTATTAGCTTAATGGAATTAAGAGCTGTGAGATAATCCCTTTTTATAGGCAAAGTTCCTTCTGCTACTATGTAGTATCACTGCTATATGCCATCTGTTCTCAGTCAAGGGATAAGGTCACTCCTCAGCTTCCATATCACACCAGGAACTCACAGGTCCTTGGAGGTAGGATGTAGGAGGTAGGAGAGACCCAGGGGGCCTTCAGACAGAGACTGGACCCATAGCTCAATCAGAGCCCCTTTTCTCCTTTCCCCATGATATTTTCAAGATGGAAGACCAGGAGCCCCCAAATCCAAGTTTAAAAAGACATTACTAAACTGGTAGATTCTGAGACAGAGTCTATTCTCCATTTCTTTCCTTTTCTTTTTTTTAAACCCTTACTTTCTCCCTTTGTAACAACTCTGGGACAGAAGATCAAGAGTGAGGCAAATGGAGTTAAGTGATTTGCCCAGGGTCAAACATCTAGGAAGTGTCTGAGGTCAGATTTGAACCCAGAACCTCCTGACTCCAGGCTGAGTGCTCTATCCACTGAGCAACATCTTCCCTTCCCTTCCCTTTCCTTTCCTTCCCTTCCCTTCCCTTCTTGGAAATTTGGTTCTCCCCATTTCACCTAGGGGCTACTGATAGTGTATCCCACTACTAATAAGACTAAGAGCTTTCATCTCTTCTGTTTTTCTGATCTTGGCTGATTTACCCTTCCTTAGGCAGCCTCCCCACTCCTGTGGGACCTCCTTGTTGGTGTTGAACTTAATGTAGACACATGACGGGCTTTAGTCCTACTGCAGTTCAGAACTCTCAAGTTCAAGCAATCCAGCAGCCTCAGCGTTCCCTATTAGCATGGATTACAGATGCACCACCACTCCCAGCCAATTCTTATTCCAGACTTCAATATCTCTTTCAGAATCACCTCCAGGTAGCAACCTGAGAGCCAGATGTAACATAAAGATTTCCTAATGGCTATCTACAAAATCCTCTTTGATGAATGGAATGTTTGGAAAAGAGAAAAGGGCTCTCTTCTGATACTTCAGGGTTGTCACTCCCATGGTGGAATAGCCTGGGTTGTAGAGGGCTAAAGAACCTAGTTGCAGCCAACACTTCCTCTCTCAGCTTGCTTCCTTGCCACTAGAGGTAGGGGGTAGTGTATTAGGGAGAGAAAATTTGGTTCAGTTCTAGTTCCCACTTGACCACTTAAGATTACAGTATTTTGGAACTGGAATTATCTAGGTATAATCTTATCTAATTTTCTTATTTATACACACACACACACACACACACACACACACACACACACACGAATGAAACCAAAGCACATAGATGTTAAGTGAATATCCCAAGGTCATGAAAGTAATAAATGGTAAATCCAGGACTCAAACCCAGATCTGTGTTTATTCCCCATTTTCTCTAATAAAATCAGCATTCAGGACATAAAAGATTGCCAAAGTTGAGCTGAAGATATTACCTATCTTAAGGATATTTGTATTTTAATAGGGTCAAAAACCTGTTCTTCCTCCTAACTTCCCTATTTCACTTGTTAATGCTACCATTCTCTGAGGTACCCAGACTTGTAAATAATTACACTACCTTTGTGCTTGGTGCCATAATATTATTATCTCATTTTAGAGATGTGAAAACTGAGCTGGGGGCATATGGGTAGTAATTCTTCCATAGTCATATCTAAAGCAATGGTTTGGTTACATTGGTCAAATTATACCTGGAATATTTTGGAGCATAGTTCTGGGTGCCACATTTTAGGAAGTATGTTGATGAGAGGGATCCACATAATAATGGGATTTGAGACCATTCCACAAGAGAATCAGTGGAAGAGACTGGATTTTTAGGCTATTCAGAAGACTGGAGATGTGACAGATGTCTTTAAGTATTTTAAAAGTAATCATGTAGAAGAGGGATTAGACTTGTTCTCATTGACCCCAGAGGCCAATATTAGGAGCAAAGGGTAGATGTTTCAGAGAGATTAATATATTAAGTTGGATATAAGGAAAAAAACAACAGGGGCAGCTAGGTGGTACAATGGATAGAGTACTGGACCTAGAGCCAGGAAAACTCATCTTCCTGGTCTCAGACCCTTACTGGCTGTGTGATCCTGGGCAAGTCACTAAATCCTATTTACCTCAGTTTCCTCATTTGTAAAAATGAGCCAGAGAAGGAAATGGAAAACCATTCCACCATCTTTGCCAAGAAAACCTCAAATGGGGTCACAAAAGTCAGACACAATTAAAATGACCATACAACAACAACAAAGGAAAAATGTCTTAATTATTAGACGTTAGAAAAAGTGGAATTGGATGCTTGAGAGAGTAATGGATCTTCCTTGCTAGCGATCTTCTGAGCAAATTCTGGGTGACTACTTGTTGGGGATATCATACAGGCGTTCTTGTTCACATGTGATTTGGATTAGGTGGTTTCTTAGTTATCTTCCAACTGACATTCTGTAATTAGAATCTATTTTATGCTAACAGCCTCATGCTGGGTGGCCACCTGGGTTCTAGTACTTGCTCGTTACTAATTAGTTGTTTGATTTGGGGAAAATCATTTCACTTCTCTAGAATTCACTTTCTCCATCAATAAAATTAGAAGTCCAATTAGATTAGAGTTCTTAACCATTTTGGTGTCACTGATTTGCCCTCTTGCCCCCAGTCTGGTGAAGCCGATGAACTCCTTCTCAGAATCGTGTTTTTAAATAAATAAAACGCATAGAATTATAAAGGAAACCAATTACTTTGAAGAACAATTATCAAAAATTAAAAAGATACATTTACAGACCCTTGATTATTAGATGATCTCCAAGGTCTTTTCCAAGACTATCATTCCATAGAGCTATGATTTATAGTATGGGGGAAACTTATCTGACAATTTTCTAGGAACATCCTAAAATAATTGATTTTGAAAACGTCCCTTTGAAAAGGCCCATTCCAGTATCCCTGCTCTATAAGTCTCTTAGAGACACATTTTAGGTAATAACTTAGCAACTATGTCATCACCAAACAGGCATAATGGTTAGAATGTCTGGGTCTCTTAGGTACAGTAAAGCCTGGCATTCATGGAGGATGTATTGAGACTTATCATAGATATCTGAAACAAAAGATATAAGTCACACCTGCTCTCCCACCAAAATAAAACCCTAAAAAAAGTGGAAATGGAAGCAGAAGAGATTGCAGCTGGGGGGGGGGGCTGCCATAGGTGGATTTTCCGCATTTTGAGGGTGGACATCCTGTGCTTAAGGTTGACCTTGGATAACTGAAATCAAGGAGAGCAAAACAGTGGGCAAAGGGGCCCTACTGTACCTGGATGATTCCAAATATCATTCCTATTAGTGGACCATGGCATGGCATTCCTTGGCTTTCTCACTAGTAATTCTGAGCACTAGAATTATTTCTTTGTGTTAGAAAAAGCCAATTAAAACAAGATTGCTGAAATTGCACTAAATCTAGTGGGTTAGCCTGGAGATATTTTTAAAAAAGCCATGACAAATAGTATATTTCAATGGGGGTCTTCCACATTCAAGAAGGTAATGGTAGGTCTTGAACAAAGAGAACATAGAATAGGGATCTGTGAACTTGTGGTTTAAAAATTTTTTTTTCTGGCAATCCTATTTCTAGTTATAGAAATGTAATTATGAATTATGTCTGTGATCATATAACATTTATAAAGAAATGTCATTGGTTTCTTTTTTAATCTTATGTATTTTATTTATGTATTTTAAAACATTATTCTGTGAAGGGGTACACAATGAGATTGTCAAAGGAATACATTACCCAAAACATTGTGAAGAATTCTTGACTTAGGGTAAGCACCTAGGGGGGTGAGGAGGGGTTATTCCTAAAAGGGAAGGAGAACACTAAAAACAAAATTTACCATCTTCATGATTTAGTCTATGACTGGCCTTGTCTGTATAATCCACATGTAGGAGGAAATGTGATCCTCAAATCAAAAATGCTTACCTGCTTGCATTCTGGAAAAGGCCAAAGTTCCTGAAGTGTAACTTTTCTTCCATTGGATGAATCAGAAAAGAGTCAGATTTTGGTCTTCAAACCTAATTTCAGAAAGGACTTTCTTTTTCTTTATCAATAGTAAATTCAGCATTATCTAACTCCTATTCATGAAGGAGCCTTTTCCTTCTAGAAAGAGTGATTCAGCCTATTTGTTCCCTGGCCAGATTTCAACAAAGTTCCAAGGTTGTAAAGGCAAAGATAGAGACCTTTCTCTCTAGGTGGTGCCCTTTGTGTAAATTAAGAATTCCACGCCTTGGAAGGAATCTAAAGCTTTGAAGTTACATATGAAAATGCCAGTCACTCCTCTATTTGCAGGAGACCCCAACAGAAATTTGGGAAATGTAACTGGCTAGTCATAATAAGGGTGGAATCTCCAATGGAAGGAATCCAATCTTTGAACCAGGAAGAATTGCGTAACAAAAGAGGCTATATTTCTCCTACCTCTTCCTTGGGAGGTGGCCAACCCCAGTCCTAAAGACCTGAAAGAGACATAAAGGAAAGACTTCTACCCATTTTTGACTATGGATCACTGCCTTTTATGAAAGAATAGAGTAGTCCTCAAGCTAAAAAAAGTGCTATCATAATTAGGCAGAAAGCCCAGTTAACACCCAGATGATCCAGAGGCTGGTTATGAAAGAGACATTGAAGAGTGAGCCCCCTAAGTCCAATAATCTGTCCAACCAGCAGAAGCACCATTCCCTGACACCTCAAATGTCCAGTGGAGTCCTATGAGGGTCACTGAGTCTAGTCTTCCCACCTCCCCTCTTCTCCTTTACCAGAAAAAGACTTCCCAGGAAAAGATGTTCAGTTACAGTTTTGGAATTCTGAATTATCTTGGCCACATGAAGAAACAATTTTTGACTTACCCGAACACATATAAGTTTGTACCCAGTTTCCTCCCGTGAATTCTGTTTGAGGAACAGCATGTTCCTGGTTTTTGTAAATACTGTTCTTGCAATGCTATTTGAGTCAGTGCCTTTGCTAATAATAACTTATTGATAATTATTATTGGGATATACACACAAGCAAGAGTTTCTGAGCTATTGCGTTAGGATGATAGCCAATCCTAGAACTTGAGGCAATCGTTGCCCCTCTGGAGACTCACAAGTTCAAATGGGGAACTAAGCCCTAGAGCTGATTCTCCTGCCTTGACTGGAAACTGTTCTCTTGTATACCTTCCAAACTGACCAAACAGGGTAGCCCTGAGAGGAATTAACTTTAAACTTACTGAATGTTGTTCTTCCTTCATGAAGAAGAGAGCCAATGGCATCACAGAGTGATGTCTGGACTGGCAAATGGAATGAATTTAAATGAGGCAGAGTTGCACAAAGTGTCAGCCTCTCTCTCTCTTCCAGAATCCAATGGCAAGACAGAAGTCAGGACAACTGGCAATGGGCTGAGATGCAGAGGACCACTTGGATTCTTTGTTGTCAGACCAAGCTCTAAGCACTCTGCAGCACCTGCTTCATCCACCCTCATGGCAGCTGGAACAAGTTGTTCTCATCTGTTCATTCTGCTGGAGGAAGTCTTTACATGCTTGGGGTTGACATCTCCCTAGGTCATCGATGGGTTTGAGGTCTGTCAGGTATCCTCAACCTGGTTTAGCTTATCTGCCAGTGTGTGCCTATTGTGTATGCTACATTTTCTTGGAGCCACTTGTGAGAGTTGGGTGACAGGTAGACAGCAAAGGTGGATGAGAAGCCCTGAAAAGGACTTGGCAAACCCTCCCACCAAAGGTGCTAGTCCTCCCTGCAAATCACATATGCTCCAGCTGAATAACTGTTTTTTAGCCCAAAAAAGATATAAAAATTCCACCAAAGTTGCTATTTTATGTAATGAAGTTTTCAGAGAGCCTTAAAGATCTGTTTCTTAAAGCAGGCTTCAAATGATGAGGAAAACTTAATTAGTTCTGATAAAATCTTCAGAGGAAATTCTTCCTTATGTATACATTGAAACTCTAATCCTTAAAGGGCAACTATGAGTAATTCATTCATCAAACATTTACTAAGCTTCTATTATGTGCCAGCTGTTGTACTAATCATTGGGGATACCAAGGCAAAAATCAGACAGTTCAAGGAGCTTATAATCTATTTGGGGGAAATGATTGTATTTGTTTTTTTTTATTAGACATTTATTAATATTTGTTTTTAATCTGTTTACATACTTTATGCCCCTACTTTCCCCTTCACCCCCCGCTCTCCCCCCACCCATGGCCAACGCACATTTCCACTGGTTGTAACAAGTGTCCTTGTTCAGGGTCTATTTCCCATTCATGTCCACCTCAGTCCATGCATTCAAGCAATTGTTTATCTTATATGTTTCCTCTCCTGCAGTCCTTCCTCTGAGTGTGGGTAGCATCTTTACCATAAATCCCTCAGAGCTGTCTTGTGTCATTGCAGTGCTGCTGGTACAGGAGCCCATTACATTTGATTTTACCATAGTATATCAGTCTCTGTGTACAATGTTCTTCTGGCTCTGCTCCTTTCGCTCTGTATCACTTCCTGGAGGTCTCTCCAATTTGCATGGAATTCCTCCAGTTTATTATTCCTTTTAGCACAATAGTATTCCATCACCCGCATATACCACAATTTGTTCAGCCATTCCCCAATTGAAGGACATCCCCTCATTTTCCAGTTTTTTGCCACTACAAAAAGGGTAGCTATAAATATTTTCGTACAAGTCTGTTTATCTATGATCTGTTTGGGGTACAAACCCAGCAATGGTATGGCTGGATCAAAGGGCAGGCAGTCTTTTATAGCCTTTGGGCATAGTTCCAAATTGCCAGCCAGAATGGCTGGATCAGTTCACAACTCCACCAGCAATGCATCAATGTCCCAATTTTGCCACATCCCCTCCAACATTCATTATTCTCCCCTTCTTTCATTTTAGCCAATCTGCTAGGTGTGAGGTGATACCTCAGAGTTGTTTAGATTTGCATTTCTCTAATTATTAGAGATTTACAACACTTTCTCATGTGCTTATTGATACTTTTGATTTCTTTACCTGAAAATTGCCTATTCATGTCTCTTGCCCATTTATCAATTGGGGAA
>NW_025383463.1:7782-9162 GCF_016433145.1 Gracilinanus agilis
AATTGCTTTAACTCCTTGTATATTTGAGTGATTAGACCCTGTCAGAGTTTTTTGTTATAAAGATTTTTTCCCAATTTGTTGTTTCCCTTCTGATTTTGACTACATTGTTTTTGTTTGTACAAAAGCTTTTTAGCTTAATATAATCAAAACCATTAAATTTACATTTTGTAATTTTCTCTAACTCTTGCTTGGTTTTTAAATCTTTCCTTTCCCAGAGATCTGACAAGTATACTATTTTGTGTTCACTTAACTTATTTATAGTTTCCCTCTTTATATTCAAGTCATTCACCCACCCATTCTGAATTTATCTTGGTGTAGGGTGTGAGATGTTGATCTAGACCTAATCTCTCCCATATTGTTTTCCAAATTTCCCAGCATTTTTTGTCAAATAGTGGATTCATGTCCCAAAAGTTGGGCTCTTTGGGTTTATCATACACTGTCTTGCTGATGTCATTTATCCCAAGTCTATTCCATTGATCCTCCTCTCTGTCTCTTAGCCAGTACCATATTGTTTTGATGACTGCTGCTTTATAGTATAGTTTGATATCTGGTACTGCTAGGCCCCCTTCCTTCACATTTTTTTCCCATTATTTCCTTTGATATTCTTGATCTTTTGTTATTCCAAATGAAATTTGTTATAGTTTTTCCTAATTCAGTAAAGAAGTTTTTTGGTAATATGATAGGTATGGCGCTAAATAGGTAAATTAATTTGGGTAGGATGTTCATTTTTATTATGTTAGCTCGTCCTACCCATGAACAGTTAATGGCTTTCCAATTGTTGAGGTCCAGTTTTATTTGTTTGGAAAGTGTTTTGTAGTTGTTTTCGTATAATAGCTGTGTTTGTTTTGTTGGATTGATTCCCAAGTATTTTATATTGTCTAAGGTGATTTTAAATGGTGTTTCTCTTTTTACCTCTTGCTGTACTAATGTGTTGGAAATGTACAGAAATGCTGATGATTTATGTGCATTTATTTTGTATCCTGCCACTTTGCTAAAGTTGTTGATTATTTCTACCAGCCTCTTAGTTGATTCTCTAGGATTTTTTAAGTAGACCATCATATCATCTGCAAAGAGTGATAGCTTAGTCTCCTCATTGCCTATTTTGATACCTTCAATTTCTTTTTCTTCTCTAATTGCTACTGCTAGTGTTTCTAGTACTATGTTGAATAATAGAAGTGATAATGGGCATCCTTGTTTCAATCCTGATCTTATTGGGAAGGCTTCTAATTTATCCCCATTGCATATAATGCTTGTTGATGGTTTTAGGTATATATTGTTTATTATTTTTAGGAAGGGTCCTTCTATTCCTATACTTTTCAATGTTTTCAATAGGAATGGATGCTGTATTTTGTCAAAGGCTTTTTCAGCATCTATTGAGAT
>NW_025383464.1:0-9387 GCF_016433145.1 Gracilinanus agilis
GAGAGAGAGAGAGAGAGAGAGAGAGAGAGAGAGAGAGAGAAACAGTGTTCAGGAATCAGGAAATGACACTCTCTGGATTCTGGCCTGACCAAAGCAGCTCCGAAATATGGCGTGCGGTTCTGGGCATCACATTCAGGAAGAACGTTGGTAACGAGGAGGACGGCTAGGAGAGTAACGGGTCTTGTCAGGATCGCTTGAATGGACTGAGGAGTTCTTCTGTATTCCAGAGGACCTAAGCCTTAGGAGGCGCACGAGCATCGTCTTCACGTTTAAGGCTGTTACACAAATGAGCAAAAGAGATAGAGGAGGGACCCTGAGAGACCACTTAGGAGGCTGTTACGGTACTTCAGGAAAGACCGCTGAAGGCTTCCTTGAGAACAATGACTAGACAGTGGAGAGAAGGGGACAGATGGAAGACGGTGTGGGGGGAGCAGGCCAAGATTTCAGTGAATGAATGGATGGTAGAATGGTGGTGGGTTTCAGAGAAAGGTAATGAGCTTCATTCTAGATAGGCAGAGTTTCAGCTGCCACTATCTATGCTTCCAGGTATACCTGCCCACTGGGAAGTTGGAAATTCAAGATGGTGATGCTTTTAGATTGGAGGGTGGCATGTAGTTGAAAGGGTCAGTATGCAAATGACGAAGAGAAATTAAGTTAGGGAGCCTCCTCTCTCGTTCTCTCCTTCTTACCTAAGCAGCATGCTATTCAACAATGGGTCCTATATGTGAACATCAAAATTGCTGTTGAGGTCTGGGCTTTCCTCAAGAATGCTTGGAAATCTTCTATTTCATTCAATAACAATTTTCCCCTGATAGGATATTCTCTGTTTTGCTGGACAGGTGACCTTGGCTATAGACCTGGCTTCTTTGCCTTCCAGAATATCATCTTCTACTCCATCCAGTTCTTTAATGGAAAAGCTAGTGAGGCCTGAGCAATCCTGACTAGGGCTCCATGGTATCTGAATTGTTTCTTTTTGGCCGCTTGTAGTATTTTCTCTTTGGCCTGGGAGCTCTTGAACTTGGCTAGAATATTCCTGGAAGTTTTCCTTTGGGGATCTCTTTCAGGAGGTAATTGGATTCTTTCAGTTTCTATTTTACCCTCTTGTTCAAGAATATCAGGGCAGTTTTTCTTTGATAATTTCTTATAATATGATGTCTAAGCTATTTTTTTTTCAAATCATGGTTTTTAGGTAATCCAATTAAAAAAAATTCCTTACATTCCAGCTTAGAATCAATACTGTGTATTGGTTCCAAAACAGAAGAATGGTTAGTGTTGGGCAATGAGCGTTAAGTGACTTGCCCAGGGTCACAGAGCTAGGAAGTGTCTGAGGCCAGATTTGAACCAAGGACCTCTCATCTATAGGCCTGACTCTCAATTTGAGCCACTTTGCTACCTTCTAGTCCTTAAATTATCTCTCTTCTGTTTCTATTTTCCAGGCCAGTTGTTTTTCCAATTGGATATTTCATATTTTATTCTATTATTTTATTCCTTTAAATTTGTTTTGTTTCTTGATGTCTCATGAAGTCATTTGCTTTCACTTACCTAATTTAAATTTTGAGCAATTATTTTCTTCAAAGAGCTTTTGAACCTTCTTTTCAGTTTGATGAATTCTATTTTTTTTACACCCTTAACTTCTGTGTATTGGCTCTTTGGTGGAAGAGTGGTAAGGATGGGTAATGGGGGTCAAGTGACTTGCCCAGGGTCACACACCTGGGAAGTGTCCGAGGCCAGATTTGAACCTAGGACCTCCCATCTCTAGGCCTGGCTTGAATTCTACTTTTTAAAGAAGTTCTTTTCTTCATTAGATATTTATATCTCCTTTTCCATTTAACCAATTCCACTTTTTAAAAAATTCTTTTCTTCAGTGGATTTTTGTGGCTCTTTTACTATTTGGTCAAGTCTGTTCTCTAAGATATTGCTTTCTTCTAGCACTGCTTTCATTTTCCCTTTGCCTCTCTAATTTGATTTTTAAAATCCTTTTTGAGCTCTTTCAGAGCCTGAGACCAATTCCCACTTTTCTTTCTTTATTTTATTTTTCTTTCTTTATTTTTTTAAACCCTTATCTTCCGTCTTGGAATCAATACTGTGTATTGGCTCCAAGGCAGAAGAGTGGCAAGAGTGGGCAATGGGGGTCAAGTGACTTGCCCAGGGTCACACAGCTGGGAAGCGTCTGAGGCTGGATTTGAACCTAAGACCTCCCATCTCTAGGCCTGACTCTCCATCCACTGAGCCACCCCGCTGCCCCCCCCTTTTCTTTAAAGTTTTACATACGGTTGCTTTGAACTCATGTCTTTTTCTGAGTTTGTCCCTCGTTCTTCCTTGCCTTCATGATAATTTTCTATGGCTTAGTGTTGGTTTTTAGTGTTTGCTCGTCTCCCCAGACTTGTCTTGACTTTTACTTTTGTCTTTTCTCAGGGTAAAGAAAGGGCTCTTTGGAACTTCAGTATTTTTTCCCGAGACCTAGTTTTGAGGGTTTCGGTTCCTCCAAAGTGGTCTGATGGCCTTTGGGCGGGAGCCCTGGAAGCCGCCTCTCGCAGCTGATTCCTGCTGTTGGCTTGCAAGGCCAGGCACTCCCTGGGGTGTTGCACTGGGGTTTGGCTCTCCAAGCGGTGGATTAGGCAGGGTCCCCGGTGGCCTTAGTCCAAAACCTCAAGCAGTGGAGGGGGAGGCCTCCCTGTCGGCCTGCACGTTGGTGAGGCCTTGCTGCGGACTGTGCTTCCTTCTCCCCCCAGGCAGAGCCCTTTTCTCGTTACCTTCCAAGAGGTCTTCTAGGGGAAAATGACGTCCCGCCTTCCTTTTGTGGGTTCTGCCACTTTGGAAGCTTTATTTGAAGGTTGCCTGGCGGAGCTTTTCGGAGAGCTCCGGGTGCTCCTGCCTCTGCTCCCCCCACGTGGCTCTGCCTCTCTCAAGCCACGTTCCTTAGAAGCATCCGTGGCTCTCGGGCGTCTCTCAGGGGTCCTGTTGCATGTCCACCTGGCCGCCAGGGGCTCTGCCACGTGGATCGCCGACGTCCTTCCCCCCTTAAGAGCTCAGAAGTCAGCCTGTCTGGAAAGCCACCTCCAAACCGCAGCTCCCCGAGAAGAGCCGGTAATGCCTCCGCGTGAGCCCTGCTGGGACCAGTCCCGTCCTCAGAATGGCCCCGGGCAGGGGCAGGAAGGACCTCTGTGGGGGCCTCGTCTGTGCTGGGGGCCTCCTGGCCAGCTGGCCAGGGGAGGTGGGTGGCTGCTAATGAGACTGAGGCAGGTGCACTCGCCTGTGTGGTAATTGGCCTGATGTCAGGCCCCAAGTCTGAGAAAACAACGGCCCCAGCGGGAGCTCCGAGAGGGGAGCGGGGATGGGGGCAGGGACGGAGCTAGATGCTGTTTGTTTATTTGCGAGGCTAAATGTGAAGGCTAAAGACTAAGCCAGGGAGTGTTTGCTTCCCAGCCCCCACGCAGAGCCGAAGGCAAAGCCCTGAAAGGGAAAGATGAGTGGCCAGCGCTGGGGGCAGCGAGGGCCTCGCGGGACGGGACAGGACAGGACGGGACAGGACAGGACGGGACAGGACAGGACAGGACCGGACAGGACAGGACCGGACAGGACAGGGCGGGCCTTCATCCCTGAAGAACAGGAATCAGAGCCCCCAACCCGACCACTCTGGGACCAAAGACCTCTCGAAGGACGGGCTCCCATCCCCGATTAGACAGGAGTCCTCGAGGGCCGTGGAGGTGCCAGAGTCAACGCTGGGTTTGGCTCGGCGGAGGAGACAGCGTTTGGGGGAGTTTTCCCTTTGTAGGTCCTCCCCTGCCCGGGGCATCTGGGCACGTCACTATCGCTCCCCGCCTCAGTTTCCTTGTCTGTAAAATGGGGACAGTAAGCGGACTTCCCTCTGAGTAGAATGGTGAGACTCCGAGGAGAGGATGTACGTCAAGTGCTTGCGTGATTGTTATAATAAGCCAGGAAATGCCTTGGCCCAAGGCTCAGGGGAGGTGAAAAGGGAATGAGGCAGAGCTCTGGCACCAACCAGCCAAACCTCAACTCCCCCCGTGACTAGCAGAAAGTCATTCAAGATCACAAGATGACAGATGAGGAGCTCGAAGGGACTGTCGGGGATATCTGTGGTAGAAAGCAAGCTGACGCTAGCATCGGAGACCCAAGTTCAAATCCTGCCTTTGCCAACTACCACATGTGTGAATGTGTGCAAGTCACCCCAACGCTAAGCCTCGGTTTCCTCCTCTGTAAAATGAGGGCTTAGACCAGAAGACCCACGAAAATGCTTCTGGCTCTGCTGCAGGAGGTTCTTCGTCCAGAGTCCATGAATTCTATTGTGATTAGGCCCGTCCCGTTTCTTTCACACATTTAAAAACATCCTTTGGAGAATGGGGCCCTCCAGGACAGCCCCCCACTTCCCAGATAAGAGCCCAGGAGAGCCAAAGCTGAAGGGGGAAGACCTCAACCCGTGGACGGACTCCCCGGTACCAGGGCGCCCAGCAATCAGAGCAGGGGATTCTCCACCTGGGGCGTGTCCTGGCCCCCTCAGGTGGTCATCAGCCTGGGGAGCCCCCTGAAGCCCTCCTCAGGATCCTGAGTTCGAAAGCTTACGATGAGATGCATATAATTACAAAGAAGCCTGATCACAGCGAAGTGCAGATCTCAACATGGACCTCACAGAGCGCCTGATCGGGGCCCCCCACAGAGCGAGAGGTCCCTCGTCCCCCACCAACGGCAGATGGCGGGTCAGCACTCAGTGGCCGTGCCCGGAGTCGCCATCGACCACGGCAACGTCCTGGGCTGGGCAGAGCCAAGGGTTGTCCAAGCCAAATACTGCTAGAAGGACTAGACTTGGGCGACTTCCTCCTCAGGGTCTGGGCCGAAGCCGTCAGCCAAGCTCCAGCCAACCCCAGCCAGGCTCCTTTGGGGGGGGGGGGGAGTGGGAGAGGGTGGCCGGCAGCAGCAAAGCCAAAGCTATTCCTTTAAGCCAACCAGCCGGGCCAAGGGAGGGACCCATGACCAGGAAATGGAAAAGTGAGGGCGAAGCGTTCCGACATTCGCTCCAAGGATCCATGGAGCCAGCGTGGCAGCAGGCCCAGAGCCTCAGGAAACCTGGGCCTGGAGAAAGTGGGAAAGAAGGAAAATTCATCCTGGCCGGCTAGGACGGCCTGAGAGGGGCCCGGGCGGCCCCAGGCAGCAAGTTCCTTCTTGGGGGAGGGCCCCAGGCTGCTCCGGGATGGTGGCCAGGAGAGGCTTTCTTGGGTTCCCGAGGGCCTGGCCCAGTACTAAGGCTCCCTCTGACCCTGGAATTCTGGGCCGTTTACAGAACCCATTGTGGCCTGATAGGAGGAAACGTTTCCGGACCGACGATGGGCTCTCCCAGGAGGAAATGAGTTTCTCACCAGAGACCGTCCAGGTCCAGGAGATGCTGTCTGGCCACTTGCTGGTAGAGGAGATTTCTGCCCAGATCTGGGCTGTGCCCAAGGGCCCTGTGGCTGCTTGAAGGCCCTGCAGACGGATGGGCCCCCGTGGAAAGGGAGACTCAGTGAAGGTGGGGCCACACGAAGACCCCGCAGGGCCATATGACAAGCCTACCACGGCAGACGGCAGTTGGCACCGCAGGGGCCCCAGCAAAGAACCAGATAGGAAACGCCCGCAAAGGAAGAGGGAATCCCCTGAAGCTCTCCAAGCCCAAAACTCGCCCCAGGGGGCCGCTCTTCTCCCAAAGGGCAGCCATCTCCTTGGTAGGTCCCGGCCATCAGGAGCTGGTGGCTCTTTGTGTAAGAAAGGGCCCAGCTGCCTCTGGGCCGCTGCTCCGGGAGTCCTAGGGACGGGCCAGAGTCCTGGGAACAGCCGAGGGTGCATCGCAACATAGCACAGGACCTGCCTTCCCACCAAGGTCTCCCCCAAGCCCGGGGAGGGCCGGGATGGAGGCAGGTGAAGCCTCTGCCTCCATGGCCCACCCTACCGCCCCTCTCCCCAGCCTCCCGAAGGGCTTTCAGACGGAGCTGGGGAGGCGGCTGGTGATTTTTCATGGCTCCGCTGTCTGCTTCTGATTGAATTCACATTTTCCAGGCACGTCCCTTCCACAATGACGCACTTTTCAGCCGACGCTTAATGGCCAGGCAGCAAACTGTTCCCACTCTTCATAAGAGAACAATATAGCCGGAGACATGATGTCATCCGGTCTTAAACAGGTGCCGGGCGTGGAAAGAATTGCGAAACAGTATTTTAGGAGGTTCCATAAATGGTTAATAAAATTTAGGCGTGTGATTTATTGTCTAAAAATATGCGAGCGCTCCACGAAGCCCGCTGCAAAACTGGGTGAGCAGGAAGCTGCCCTGAGACCAGGTCACTGGGAGGAGAAAGACAGAAGGGGATCTCAGTCGGGCCCCTTTCGGTGGTTCCTAACTCCCCTGCGTTTACACGCTGGAACAAATGAGACACTTGATCTGCTGGAAGGAAAACGGAAAATGACGGATTCGTTAGGTGGAGAGAGCGGCCCGGGATTCCACGGGATGGGGAAAGCCTTCCCCCAACACTGACCTCAGCCTAGTGATGGCTGGGACTCTTCCCCAGTTGCCCGAGGCATTTGTCCCCTCGCTGGTGGGGAGTTCTAGCTACAGAGGAAGTTAGTGAAGGCTTCCTGTAGGAGGTGGCATCTGAGCTGGATCTTGAAGGAAACTAGGGATTTCAAGAAGGGAAGCCGAGGAGAGAGCACTCAGGCAAGATATTTGGCAAGCCTGGATGGAATCTGTGATGAACTCTTCCAGCATTGGTGAAAAATGCAAAGGGAACAGCTCGGAAAAGCAGTCTCTTATGGGTCCCCCCCCCCCAAAGCACTCCCTTTTGGCAGAGGTGGGAGGGGCGGCTATGGGTCTGGAACAGTGCATGGACCAGCAAACTCAACTGAAATGGTGGCTACTTTTTTTTTTCCTCTTTGGATGAGCATCAAGCGTTTTCTGGATGCCCAGCATTAAAGGGCAAAATAGGAAAGGGCGCTAGTCCCTGCTCTCAGTGAGCTTGCCTCTGCTTGGAAGAGACAGTCTCATGGAGGGTCCAGGCTCAGGGGTCAGGTCAGAGGGCCGTAGTGAAGTGTCTGGAGGCCCTGTTGGCAGGGCAGGAGGTGGGTCCCATCTCTGGGAGGATTGGAATTGGTTTCTCCCTGTGGTAAGAAGGACCTCCTTTACTTAGCTGTGAGTCGGAGAAAAGCAGAAAGTTGGTCCCTGCTACTTCTGAGAGTGGGGAAGAGGGCGGCCACAGGCTAGGAGCAGACCTGGAACTCTGTTTCTTCTGGCAAAGCTGGGGATCTGGCTGGAAGGAAGAAGGGCAGCCTCCAGCCTGGAGCAGGAAGGAGAAGATTGGCTAGAAAGTGGGGGGTGGGGCAGAGTTCCACATTGCCATCCAGTCTGGAGGGCCCTCGGGGAGCTAATGGCGACTGCTGGGTACCTGGGAGGGGGGTGAGACAGGACAGCCCAGGGCTCAGGAACAGCCTGGGGAAGAGCCACGGCCTGGGCTGAGCCCGGAGGGCAGCCAGCAGTGCCTCAGGAGCAGAGGGGGGCTCAGCCATCTGGGGACGGGAGGGGGTGAGCCCCGGATCATGCATACACCAAAACCCCTGAATCTAACGTTGGCAAAAGGAATAAGGAGATCCTGGAGGTGGAGGCTCTGGTGACGCTCTCTTGGGGTCTTCCCTTCCCTTTTCCCAACTTCAAATGCTGAAAGCTAAAGAATTCCAAGATGGCGACCAAGCAATTAATCAACCAACCAACAAACATCTACGAAGTGCCATCAGACCCTGCGGGGGTTCACCCCAGCCCTCTCCGGCTGATTCGGACCCGGAGTTCATTCAGAAGTAGAATAGCAATGGGGGTGGGGGCAGGGCTTTCTCAAAAGAAACAAAAAGGAGAAACTAAGGCTTCCGAGTGGCTGCCCAATCTCACTTCTGAAGAGTCTTCAGGGTATGGCGGGAACCCCAGCGATGATAACTTGGAGTCCAGTGGAAATGAGCTTCGCCTCCTCCCAATCAACCCCTGGCCTGCGATTCCATGGAGCACGTCGAATTCTGTTCTTTAATAGCCTTAATTGGTGGCCTTCCAGATCTGCTCCTCCCGCCTCCACTTCTGCGGCCTCTTTTCTCTTTCTTCTCTGCTCCCGGCCCTTCCTGGGATGAGACTGAAGACAGCTTGAGAGCTTCTCAAAGGACTTTGCCTTGTGCGGCTCTGTTTGCCGGGCTACCTGGGAGCCATTGTTGGCGGCCAGGAAGCCGGCCTTTGTCTCCTGGGATTGACACAGCTGCGCACTAGGTAAATAGAGCCGGAGGTTGGGCTTTTGTTGGAGGGATTCTTTCAGATTAAAGCGGAGGAGAATTAGGTTGAAAAAGTGAAGCCGAGGCACTTGTAAGAGACTGGAACTTGGTGGGTGGATTCCCTCGGTGGAAGGAGCCAACTGTGGCCCTGCGGCATCTATTTCCTGTCTCCGTGTGTGTGTGTGTGTGTGTATGTATGTGTGTGTGTGTGTGTGTGTGTGTGTGTGTGTGTGTGTGTGTATGTATGTGTGTGTGTGTGTGTGTGTGTGTGTGTGTGTGTGTGTGTGATGTTCTTAGAGATGCCTCCTGGGCGGGTTTCCTGGGCTCCGCTTTGGTCCCCTAAAGGCCGTTTGCTCCTAAACCTTTGTCAAGCCTCCTTTAAGTACTTTATTTGCTAGTTCTTGTTCCCCAGCAACCCTAAGATCTACTGACCTGAGAAAAGCCCGCGAGACCTCGGAAACGCTCTCCAGAAGAATTCGCTGCCTGATCTAGAACCTTAATGATGCCTCACTAACTCTCCGGCCTCCAGCAGGCAGAGAGCACCTGTGGTTCCACCTGTGGTTTAAGCCTGAGCTTGGGGCACACAAGCCTGGTTCAAGGACTCTCATCCTGCCTCTCCAAAGGAGCACCCTGGCTATGGAGGCCAAGATCCTGAGCTTGGGAATAGGGAAAGAGGATTGGCCTTAGAGCTCGAGTTCCCCCTCTGCTTCTCTGGGTGTGTGGCACACCGAGACAGAGAACCGAGACAGAGATAAGAGGCAGACAGAGACAGAGAGACAGAGACAGAGAGAGACAGGAGGAGGGAGAGGGACACAGAAAAACACAGGGAGAGTCTTGGGCCTTTCCTGTCTCTAGGACTCAGTTTCTTCCTCTGTAAATCAAGGGGAGGTCTTCTAGGTCCTATGACTTCTTCTCCCAGAGATGGGCATATAAGATATACTCTGTAGATGGTCATTGGTTGATTATCACATGAAATCCCATCTCTCCCTTATCTGTTCCTTCCTCTCTCCTCCCTTCCCAGTGTCTGACTGGCTGTCACTTTGCATGCAGAAAGAGAGAGACAGAGAGAGAGAGAGAGAGAGAGAGAGAGAGAGAGAGAGAGAGAGAGA
>NW_025383465.1:0-4248 GCF_016433145.1 Gracilinanus agilis
GAGGAGATGTGGTCTAGCAGGTCCCCCGGTTCGAGCGCCTGGTGGTGGTGGTGGTGATGATGGTGATGGTGCGCCAGCGGCACGGTGGAGGTGGAGGTGCACGGCACGCTGTTCATGGTGTGGTAGGTAGCATCGGGCTTGAAGGGATGGCTCTTGCCCTGGGACACGGCGATGTCCACGGCTGCCAGAGCTTCGGCCCGGGCCAGCAGGGTCTCGTCCAGGCTGGCGAAGATATTGCTCTGCAGCTGCAATCAACATAAACGAAACGAAACGAAACAAAACAAAACAAAACAAAAAAACAAAAACAAAAACAAAAAAGGCAAAACAAAAGCAACCAAAATAATAATAGAGGGCAAGGGGTAGGCCAAGGGTAAGGGATGAAAGCGGGGGAGGGGAGTTGGTAGTAAAATAATAGCGACGGGAAGTAGAGGGGCAAATTAAAAGAGGGGAGCAAGGGGAAAGAGGAGGAGGGAAGGCGAGGCAAAGACAGAGGAGAACAAGTCAAAAGAAGGGGCCAAATGAAAACATTGAGAAGAAAGGGGGGAAAGGAGAAGGAAGAAAGGTTGGGGAGAGGAGAAGGGGGAAAAAGAAGAAGAAATGGATATGTAACTCTCAGCTGGGGAATTGTGTCAAACACAAGAGCACATAAAGAAAATTCCTTTCAGAGGCCGAGTCATAAAAATTAATACAGAAAGTGGATGAAGTCGGAGACTCGTGTGAACACCACTTTCAAAAAAGATCACAGGCGCTCAGATGATTGCAGAGGAGGACATGAAAAAAACATTAAGCGCCGCTTGTCAAAATGTGCCTCGCAGCGGTTTTTTTATTAATGCACATACATACATGCAGTATACAGGAAAGAGAGAGGGAGTGGAAGAAGGAGAGAAAGAGAGAAAGCAAGGGAAAGACGTTGCAGCGGCTGGGGGTGGGGTGGGGATGGGGGGTTCCCTTACCGGTGGAGTTGGTAGACAGGCTCTTCGTATTGCTTCGGAGCTGGAATGTAGAGAGGGGTATTTGTGTTCAGGTAGGGTGGGATGCATGGCAAAATGCGGTTGTTTGCTGTTCATGGACATCATCTTGAAAGCTTTGCATGTAAATCCAAAAACACTCCTAAAGTGAGGGGAAAAGTGCTCTTGATACTCTCCTTTTGCTCGGGATAGTGATGAAGAAGCAGTACCAGCTCCTATCGTGGTGGAGGAGGCTGCTGCTGCTATTGCTGCTGCTGCTGTTGCTGCTGCTGTTGCTGCTGCTGCTGCTGCTGCCGTTACTGATGCTGCTGATGCTGTTGCTGTTGTTGCTGAAGCTGCTGCTGCTGCTGAAGCTTGGAACTCCCTAGGACCGCACAGTGTGCCTCCCTCCAGCCTCTCGGTCTCACTTATCTGTCTGCTCTATCCTAGTGCAGGGATGAGATGCGCTCCTCTTACACCTGAGCCCCCACATCTCGTAGCTAGAGCCAGGCAATCTCTCGCGAGAGCTTGTTGCTCCACTGCTTTGATAGACATCGGCTGTCTCTCGCCCTCTCACTCACTCCCTCTCCCTCCCTCTTCCTGTGCCTTGTTGCATCTTCTAGCGCACTTGCACATCTAGCGGGTGCCAGAGCGTGGGAGCTGCTCTTATAATGACCACCAGGAAGGACAGTGCAGGTGTTACACCTGTAGCTGCAAGGCATGCGCACTCAAGATATCACCTTTTTTTCCACAGTTATGTGGAAAGACCAAATGTGTAGGTTCAGAAAGGAAACGTTATCTTCTCAATGTATGAACCGTTTATATTCTTGAAAAAGAAAAAGGAAAAAAAGGGGGAATGTATGTGCATATCTTTGAATATGTTCGAATTTTCATATATCTTGAATATATTTTACAGATCTAAACACACATATACCCATTAGTTAGGTACATATCCATGCCTGAATTTCTAACGAGATGTTATACAATGCATACAGCTGGGCATTTGTATGCTAAATTATGCCCGCACATTCCTTTGTATACAGTATAAATAACAACACATAAATGCAGAAGGTGATGTCTTTTCGGTGAGAACCTGTTACTTTTAAGAATTATAAATGGGCTCCTTGAGAATAATCATAGTGACAGACATTTGTTTGAAGCAGTCAGACGCTATTGATTTCCATATAATTTAATTTCCTCCACATACTTTTGTTGCGATTATTATTGTATCAGGCACTGCCAGTGACAGCCACTTAGGAGCCACAAGGAAGGAGCATGTGCTTTCTACTTGGAAAAGGCTGTTGAAGTGAAATTGGGCGTTTTCTTTATTGTTTGTCTCCTTTAACCGTGTACAAACCCACATTTCAAACGGGCTCGAGGTGATCTGAAGCACAGAGTAATCAAAAGGAAAAATACCTAACAGTATGTAGTTGGGATTCCTCTCCAACCCCCTCAAAACACACATATCCCCACACTATATTCTTGTAGTGGGAAACTCCAAGAGATCAGTGCAGAGTAAAGGAATAAGCAGCTGGAAATGTAACTTTATATCAATTTAGTTGTTACTGCCTCTTTTCCTGTCTGCTTGCTTACTTTTTATTTCAACAGAAAATTGAATCACACACCTACTTTTAAAAATTTCTAGTCAGAATATTAAATAAAAACAAATGAGAAAAACACTGGCCCAATTTTAATTATAAGAATTGATGATAATGATAGCAATAAATTAATACCAAAGACAACCAAAAACATCTTTCAATTATCCAACCTGTTATTGGGCCGGAGTCAAATGAATCCTTGGGGAAACAACAGTTAGGTGAATGAAATCTCAAGGGTCTTTAATGCTTACCCTGGGTGATTATAACAATCTAGATACTATCACATATGTGACAGAAGTGTTAAAGGGAAAAGGCAAGGTACTGTTTTTGTGAGGCAGTGATCAGATAATGAATCTCCTCGTTGCCATTTCAAGACACACACATACACATATGTACTTCTACAAATCCAAATATCATTCATAGGCTTTTGCCCCCTTTGCATTAAACCCCTATGCACACCTTGTATCATTAATAAATGCTCATTCATATGCTAAATTTTTAAGTCCACTTTTGTTATGCTTTTTTTCTCTATACTCCTTCCAGTCTAAGAGGGAATTGAGAAGCATGTTCAATTACTTGGGCAAGAGGGAGCTGTGTTTTCATCCATTATGGTGCCCCCTGGGATCACTGAATGCAACTTTATCTCGATGGGGAATGGAATAGAAACAGAACATTTCTGGCTGAGGAGAGCAAGTTCCATGGTATTCGTTATTATGAATGCACAAGATCAACCAAATCCTAATTGAATTTCACTCTTGATTTATCTGAACTATACTGATTGATGAAAAAAAGGGTTGTTCCAAATGGACAAACTTGGAATTTGGGAGTCTGGGTAACTGCTGCTCTTTAGCCTCACGTGAACTATGCAAACACTTCAGGTGGCGTTTCAAGTTTGAGAAACTGAAGCGTAGCTGGACCACTGAGATCAAAACAATACAGCCTTCTGTGGAGACCATTAGTTGAGAAAGCAAAGACTTGGGGCTCCAACAAACATCTCTGGTCAACCACAAGACAGGCAGGAAGATTATTTCTGTAAATCACCATAGATTCATAGGGAACATTTTAGAGAGAAGAGTGGCCAAAGTTAGGATGGGAAGATTATGGCTTTGTTTCCCACTTGTCCCATTCATTCACTTTCATTCCTTCTCCCATTTCACTTCTGTTTGGCTAACCAGAAAATCACATAAACTCCCGGAGGGAGGAGTGAACAAGATGTCAAGTAGAGGATGGGGGATTCTCTCCAAATGAGGGGACAGGTCCTTGAATGGAAATGTACTAATATTTGTGGCCACTAATAATAGTCTCTGGGTGTGTTTGTCATTTGTCTGAACTAGATTGTAAGCCCTTTGAATAAAAGGACCCAATCTTATGCTTCTTTTTATTCATTTACAGTACTTAGTACAGTATTGAGTACATATGGGGCACTCAATAAATATTTGCTGATTGGTTGATAGAAGGAGAAGGGAGGAAGGGTACTGGAATGGAGATTAGTTTTTTCTTTCTTTCCCTAAATATGTGGATTGCTGTCCTCTGATTTGGAAGCTCAATCCAGGGTGAGTGGTATATCTTTAAAGGGAACTTAACCATTCAACTGCTGCTTTCAAAAATCTGCCATTTTTTTGTGCCACTCTTTTCATTCTCCCTGTTTTACTCATCTCATTCCAATACTATGAAGAAGTGGGGTATATATATATATATATATA
>NW_025383466.1:0-6530 GCF_016433145.1 Gracilinanus agilis
TAGCTGCGCTTTTTGTGGTGGCAACAAATTGGAAAAGGAGGGAATGCCCTTCAATTGGGGAATGGCTGAACAAACTGTGGTATATGCGGGTGATGGAATACTATTGTGCTAAAAGGAATAATAAACTGGAGAAGTTCCAGGCGAACTGGAGAGACCTCCGGGAACTGATGCAGAGCGAAAGGAGCAGAGCCAGAAGAACTCTATACACAGAGACTGATATACTGTGGTAAAATTGAATGTAATGGACCTCTGTACCAGCAGCAATACAATGACCCAGGACAATTCTGAGGGATTTATGGTAAAGACGCTACCCACATTCAGAGGAAGGACTGCAGGAGAGGAAACATATAAGAAAAACAACTGCTTGAATGCATGGGTCGGGGTGGACATGATTGAGGGTGTGGACTCGAAACTACCACACCAATGCAACTACCAACAATTTGGAAATTAGTCTTGTTCAAGGACACATGACAAAACTAGTGGAAATGCGCATCGGCCATGGGTGGGGGGAGTGCGGGAGGTGAAGGGGAAATGAGGAGCATGAATCATGTAACCATGTTAAAAATGAATATTAATAAATGTTAAAAAAAATAAAAACTAAAAAAAAAAGATCTAGTGTCTGGGCACCACACAGCTAAATCATAAACAGTCTAAAACCTTTATTGTGATGGAAGGATCTGGGTGGAATTCCCAGCTCTATGATTTACAAGCCTTGTGAACTAAGAAGTTTCTGAAAAATAGGATCAAGCTACCTGACTTGTCTACTTCACAGAATTGTGGCAAGGATCATTCATTCCCTCTGCAAACACTGAATTATAAATGCCTACAGTGATAATATGAGCATGAGAAAAAGAGTTGAGAGCAAATCCTGACTTCTGTCAGAGTTCCATTCCTTCCCCAAAAGCTCTTCACTTGTAGGAATCTTGGTTTCCGTTGACTCTTGGTGAACTCAACTAGCAAAAAGGATCCAAAGAACATATGGTGGAATATTCTGCTTACAAGATTTTGTACTAGATGCTAGTAACATGTAAAAGTGCCTCTCAGGCTCCAAAGAACTTTTGAGGTGTTGTAAGAAGACAATATGAAGCAATTTCAAACCTAATCCCCATTTAAATATTGATACAAAAAAATTGAGAGCTAAACTTGGAGGATGACTCACCAATTTTCTGTCCAGATTTCCTGTACTTGGGGTTTCAGGAACTGATATAACTGGTTTCCTTTGTATTCCTAATTATCTTTCTTTATGTATTTGAAAAACATTCTGAGGAGTCCATAGGCTTTACCAGATTATTAAAGGGACCTTATAATACCCTCCCAAAATTTATTCCATTTCTTCTTAAAAGCATTCACCTCTTGGTAGTGTAGATCACACACACACACAGAAATAAATTGTAGAATTGATCAGAAAATGAATCAGTAGTTTCATAAAGCCCATGTTGCTATAGTACCTAGCACAATGGTAGGCACATAGCAAACACTAGATTAATACTCACAGAGTGGAACTGAACTAGACAGCACAAATTTTCCCCCCAATCAACAGTCAGTCTAATGTAAGGAGCAGAGCTACGTAGTTGGCAGCCCTTTTGAATGTTTTTCCCATAGCACCAGTGTAAAATATCAAACTACTGGCAGCCAGGCAAGTTTCATGGATTTATGGGTGGGTGGCTTTTTGGTGTGTGTGTCTGTGTGTGTGTGTGTGTGTGTGTGTGTGTCTGTGTGTGTGTGTCTGTGTCTGTGTCTGTGTCTGTCTCTCTGTCTCTCTGTCTATCTGTCTGTCTATCTGTTTAGAATTGAAATCTTAGTGCCCAAGGCCTACTTTTTATAAAAAACTAACTTTCTGGGGATCTTGTAATGTTTTTACCTATTTAAATAATGTCTTTTGCTCATGTTGGGTATTGGTGAGTTTTTTTTTCCCCTTGTGGCAAAGGCCCTCGGCAAGGAAAAATGTGCCTCTTGGTGGGCTTCTAAAGTGTTTCAGTTTTATTTTCCTAGTGAAATTGTATCTATAACAAAGCTATCTCCAAAAAAACAATATAAATAACTTCTTTTTTACTTGATGTGGGGGGAGGGAGTTAAGATAAATAGTGTGTGAATGTCTCTATGGCTTTTAGAAGAATGCAGAGTTTGCCAACCTTTGTGACCAATATTATATGAAATGATGAAAGCAATTGTGAGGGATTTTTTTTTTCATTTTTATGATGATGTGATAAAGCAGTATGGTTATTGTGTGATATCCCTTAAAAAATGTCAATAACAAACCAGTGTAATTCAGAGTATCATGATTCAACTCAGTCTCTTTTACTGCAGCCCTAATTAGTAATAATAGCAAGCTATGTTTTATAATTGGTTTCATGACTATGCCTTATGTTAGAAGGAAAATAATTTCGAGCTTTTGGCTACACTGAATGCTGGAGGCCCAAATAGGCCAAAGGTCTTTGGGAAAAGAATAATTTATGGATAAATCACAAGTGAGTACAGTGTTACAGAAGACTTCAGTGACTCCTGCTGTATAGTTATCCACTTATCAAAATAGCAGGATGAAAATTCGTGTAGGTGATAATTGGATAATGGCATGCTGATTTTTTATCTTCAACTCTCTTTAAATCAAAAATTTGCTTCTGGCATATGAACATAGTTTTTGTGTTGTTTTAATGTATTTTTTTAGTTTTTTAAAACTCTATTTAAAAGAATCTGAAAGAGGAGAGAATTTAGGCAGGCTAAGATACAAGATAGAGGATGGAAGCCAGAAGATATATAGGATATGGATCTGGGACTTAGGCAGAAGGGAGAGTAAGGAGATTTTTGGGAAAGGGGACTAAATCTTATCATGATTATCTTTTTCCTTTCCTCTTTTCTTTAATGTGTGTGGGTGGATGTGAGTGTGTACTTAGGAGGTAAACTCATCCAGTATTAAGCTCACAGAAAATATCTTTGAGGACTTCTATAGGAGATATAACAAGGATGATATATATATATATATGCATATATATATATATACCCCATACTTTTGTGATTTTATTATTTGAACAAAAAGGCCAGCTATTACTATATTTATAATGAGTACTTTCCAGACTGAGTAGTCTGGAATAAAAGTTCTGATAGCAGTTCAATTCAGCATAAATAATTGCTGGCAATTTGAAGGCTTTTCAAAAGTAATATCTATTCCATTTTTTTAATTCCCCCAAAAATCCATTAAAATATTAAAATCCAAAAAAAAATTCAAAAAATAAGATTTCAGACTTTAAGGCAAATTAAAATATCTCCCACACTCAGTTTTTATTTTTATTTATTTACTTTTTCAGTTACATATAGAAATAATTCTTGACATTTGTTTCCTGATATTTTAGGATTCAAATTCTCTCCCTCCTCCCATCTACCTTGTACCCACAAGGTGGTATATGATCTGATATAGATTATAGCAATACTTTCATTAATACATATTTCCATATTGCTCATGTCATGATAGAAGATACATATTGTACATACAATAAAAATCTCATGAAGGAGATAAAATGGAAGGTGGCTTGCTTTGATCTGCTTCAGACTTTAACAGTTCCATGGATAGCATTTTCATCATGAGTCCTTTTGTGGTTATCTTGGAAACTTTGGTTTTATCCTTCACAATTGATCATTGTATAATATTTTTGTTACTGTGTATATTGTTCTCTTGGTTCTGCTCACTTCACATCAGTTCATATAAATCTTTCCAGGTTTTTCTGAATTCATTCCACTCATTGTTTCTTATGGTTCAATAGTATTCCATTACAACCATATATTATAATTTGTTCATCCATTCCCCAAGTTGTGGACAACCCCTCAGTTTCCAATTCTTTACCACTACAAAAAGAGCTGTTAGCAGTATTTTGGAATAGGTAGTCCTTTTATTTCTTATTTCTGAGATACAGAGTTAATAGTGATATTGCTAGATCAACGGGTATACATAGTTTTTATGGTCCTTTGGGTTTGGTTTCATATTGTTCTACAGAATGGTTGTATCTGCTCACAGTTCCACCAACAGTCTATAGTATCCTAATTTTCCCGCATTTCCTCCAACATTTATAATTTTCCTTTTTGGTCATGTTAGCTAATATGATACTTGTAAGGTGGTATCTTAAGAGTTGTTTTAATTTGCATTTCTCTTAATAAATAGCATTTTTTTCATATAAATGTGGATAGTTTTCATTTCTTCTTCAGAGAACTGCTTGTTCATATCCTAATGCCATTTTTCAACTGGGAATGCTTTCTATTCTTATAAATTTGATTTAGTTCTCTACATTTTTGAGAAGTTAGGCTTTGGTCAGAAACACTTGCTATAATTTTTTCCCAAATCTATTGTTGCCCTTCTAATCTTAGTTGCATTGGTTTTGTCTGTACAAAAACTTTAATGTAATGAAAATTATCCATTTTATTTTTCATAATGTTCTCTGGATCTTGTTTGGTCATAAATTTTTCCTTTATCCATAAGTATGGCAAGTAAACTTTTCCACATTCCCTTAATTTGTTTATTGTGAATATTTCAAGATCAAGTATCCATTTTGTCTTTATCTTGGTGTATTGTGTGAGATGTTAGTCTATGCAAGTTTTCCCATCAGTTTTTGTCAAATAGTGACTTCTTTCCCCAAAAGCTTGTTTCTTTATGTTTATCAAACACTTAAATTGCTAAGGAAATTAACTGCCATGTTAAACACAGTTTTAAAGTTCCTTTGAGGTCATCTAGGCTAACTCACACCTAAACAAGACTCGTCCCCGAAAAGTGGGCAGAACCATGATATAATATTTAGCACTGAAGTCAAAACCGAGTATGACTCTAGGCCTAACCGAAATGTAAATTTTTGGTGTAGACCTATGGGGTTAAACTAAGGCTCAGTGCAGAATAGTCATTTGCCAGTGGACCTCTAATATTAAACTTCATTGATTGGTCAATAATTCAATGAACCATGTGCCAGGTACTATGTCAGTCAAGTTTCAAAGGTTTTTGAAGACCCAGTATTGATGAGAAAGTAAGCACTGACTTTACCATGAAGTTGGTGCAGCCAATTTTATTTAACTTTGTCAATATATCATAACTAAACTCTAACCTAAAGTCAGGGTTCCCGGAAACAAAACTACTGAAGTCCTCTGTTGAGTTTGAGTGTTGCTTCTTCACTTGTGTCATGAAACATCACAGAGAAATAAATGTGTAATGTCGATGGAATTTATCTCCCGAACCCCCAGGCTTTAGCTCTAAATTACCCCTCCAACCTACGCCAGGGCTTCACACCATTCCATTCTTACTAGGAAATGAGCCATTATCATGCTATCAGTCATACCTGTAACTTTCTTTGGCTGTTTGTTTCCCAAGCAACTGCCCCCTGGCAATATTATTTCACCTAAAGTAATGTGTTAATAGAGGTAATTAGCAACATTAGGTGGAATCAGTTTTATATTTGAGCCAAATGTTGATGGCAGTGGCACTGTTCAATTGTAAGATTTTTAAGATATGTATTTCAAAAATTGACCAAAATTCCACCACGCTCAAGTGCATTTTACAAGGAATGATTTTTTATTATTTATTCATAATCTACCTCTCTGCAATTTATACCCATTGTTGCTAGTTATGCCATCTTGGACAAAGCAAAATCTAATCCCTCCCCTGAGAGGTAACCCTTCAAATATCTGAAGACGTATCATATCCCTCCCAAGTACCCTCATCTCCAGGTTAAAATATCCATCTCCTTCCGCTAAGCATCATACCGTGTGATTTCAGAAATCCTTCAACATCCTGGTTGCCTTCCTGATATCTCTACAATATATCAGTGTCTTTCCTAAAATATACTAGCCAGAACAAAATGTTTCAGATGTGAGCTGACTAGGCAGAGTCAAACAAAACTCTCAGCTCTCCTTATTACTGGAAGCTGTGCCTCTCTTAATGTACCCTTAGACACCATTAACTTCCTTGGCCACCATGTCCCTGTTGAATCGTTTTTACCTTAAAGTTCACTAAAATCCGAAAATCTTTTAAAGACAACTATGCTCCCACTATTTTATACTTATGAAGCTGATTTTTTAACCCAAATATATGTATAATTTGTACATTTATCCCCATTAAGGTTCAGCTTATTAGATTTGTCTGTCATAGTCTTTTTGGATCCTGTCTTTATAATCTCACATATTAACTACCCCTTCCAGCTTTTTGTCATCTGCAAATCTGATAATCATTCCATTAATGCTTTCATCTAAGTAAGTGATAAAAATGTTTTAAAATAAAAAGGATCATGCCCAAGTCATACTGCACTGGAGACCTCCTTCTAAACTGACTCTGAAACATTAATGATTACTTTTTGGGTCCAGCCATTCAAGCTGTCTATCATATATTCTAGTCATTTTCTCCATATTTTCCACAAAATAAAATGATATATCAAACTCACTGGCAATGTCTCAGTAAGCTATATCTATAGTATTTCCCTTGTCTGTTAATCTAGTCAAAGAAAGAAAGAGAAAGACAGGAAAGGAGAAAGAAAGAAAGAAAGAAAGAAAGAAAGAAAGAAAGA
>NW_025383467.1:0-8320 GCF_016433145.1 Gracilinanus agilis
AAGGAAGGAAGGAAGGAAAGAAGGAGGGAGGAAGAAAATTGTATTAAGTAGATTAACATTCCCTAAGGATTATGTATATTCAGTAATGTATATACATCAAGCTGTGTTGCATCTGTGAATTTTATCATGTTTTTCCACTCACAAAAGTTATTTTTCTTTCTCTTTCAGCAACCAAACTGTTCACATATAAAAGGAACGTTATCTTTTATCCTCCCTCTACTAGTAAACTTTTGAAGTCCTCTGAAAACTAAAAATTTAGGAGGGGATGTTCAAATAGCACATGACCTCCAAAATGTCAAATATTTTACACAAATAAAATTTTATATTAGATCCATACAAAAATAAAACTTTCTCCTTCAAGATAATCAGCATAGGCAAAAGTAAGCATTCTTATGACAGTCATCATTATGGTCACAAAACATAAAATCAATCAAATGCAAAAAGCAATCAAAAAGCGCTTCTAGAATCTTGCATGTATAAATACAAAGATACATATTGCCAAGGAATATACGAAGAACATTACATTAAAGCATATATATCAACATTTTATAACCACTAAATTGAATAAAATACAAGGCAAAGTGGAGTTGCATACATTTGTATAGCACAAATTTGCCATTAAACAATTGTGATTGAATATATGAGTAATTATCTTTCTGGTTTTACCTGGTGCATCATTTGTAAGTCTAACCATTGGTTTCAACTTCCTGGCACTCTGTTATCCTTAGTTTCTGACTATATCATACAAGAGGAGCTGAACTCATAAATAGGCAGCTTGGTCATACAATAAGTGGAGCACCAGGCCTGGAGTCAGGAAGACTTGAGCATAAATTTAGCTTCAGACCTTCCTAGCTGTGTGACCCAGCAAATGACATTATCCTCTTTGCCTCAGTTTCCTCATTTGTAAAATGAGCTGGAGAAGGAAATAGAAAACCATCCTAGTATCTTTGCTAAGAAAACCCCAATTAGGGTCACAAAGCATAGGATGCAACCAAAATAAATGATTGAGCTGATAGATAGATAGATAGATAGATAGATAGATAGATAGATAGATAGATAGACAGACAGACAGATAGACCGACAGACAGACAGACAGACAGATAGACCAACAGACAGATAGACAGACAGACAGACAGAAAGACAGATAGATAGATAGATAGATAGATAGATAGATAGATAGATAGATAGATAGATAGATAGATGGGTGGATGGGTGGATGGATGGATGGATGGATGGATGGATGGATGGATGGATGGATGGATGGATGGATGGATGGATAGATGGATAGATAGATAGATAGATAGATAGATAGATAGATAGATAGATAGATAGATAGATAGATAGATAGATAGATAGATAGATAGATAGATATGGAGATAGAGATATATATCATGTAGCTTATCAAAATCCCCAACAGGTACATTCTGTTTTCTCTTTACAACTATCATGCTAGAGTGAAACAGAGTTTCTTTGGGTTTCAATCCTGTCTTGCTCATTGAGTTTTTATTCACCTTTGGGTAAGAGTTTCATGATTGGACAGCCTGGAACCTCTAGGTAACTTTGTTAGGTGAAGATACAGGTTAATCTATTTAGCCCTAATTTACTTTTCAGAGATTTCATAGCCATTGAAAGGAACTTGCTTAACACAACTCAAATATTAGGTGGGTCTGGGGGAGTTGGCTTTAAAGAAGAAATTAACAGTTCAAGACTACTTTTGATCTGAAGGACTTGGCCTCCTGACCAGATCTGAAGGAGTTGCCCTGTGGCTATGAGCTGTACTTATAAAAAGAAGTACATTCCTTTAAGGAAAAATGGCAATATGGTATTTGCAAATCACTTGAGGAATAGCAGATAGCAGAGCAGCAGAAAAAGCAACACAGCAGATGATTTCATTTGCTCACATTTCATAGGAAAAAACAGCCCAGCAGGTTACATCAAGAGACTTTCAAATGATATCAGGAGCTCTATAGGAAAGCAGCAAGGGGAAGGAAACCAGAGAGAGAAACATTCTCTAGCTGGATTCCTTGCTGTTGTTCAGTCATTTCAGTCATATCCAATTCTCTACGGCTTTTCTTGGCAAAGATATGCCATTTCCTTCTCCAGATCTTTTGACAGATGAGGAAACTGAGGAAAACGGGGTTAAACGACTTGTCCAAAGTCACACAGCCAGGAAGTGTCTGGGGCCAAATTCAAACTCAGGAAGACTAGTCTTCCTGACTCCAGGTCCAGCATTCTGTCTTCTGAGTCACCTAGCCCCCCCCCCCCAGCTGGGTTACAGATAACCCTAATCAAATGAGTTGCAAAAATATGTGTTCCTTCTCTAACCATAGTACAGAAATTTGTGGAAGAATATCGTCTTGAATGAGAAGGGTAGGGGTGAGGAAGGAGATTTTCCCTGTCATTTATCTTGCTCCTTTATTTAATTAAATGTATTTTAAAAAATTAATGTGCCAGATTTTTGAGGAGGAAGGAGAGAAGAAAGAGGATAAAGATGGGAGAAAGTCATAGGAGAAGGACAAGAAAGATAAGGGGAAGGAGAAGAGGAGAAAAGAGGAGAAAAAGAGGAGAAAGAAAAAAGGGGAAAGGAGGAGGAAAAAGGAGAAGGGGAGGAGAAAGAGAAGGAAGAAAGGAGCAAAAGAAGCAGAAAGAGAAAATGGAGGGGGAAAGCACTAGTACTAGATAGAGACTCACAGCAATGAGTTTAAATAGATGCTGACCAAAATCACACCATCGTGTCTTGGAACTTGGCAGAACATTCAGGGGCCCATGTTTATGAGGGAGAATCAAACTATGTCTGTGAATAACCTTGGGGTTCTGGGGGAAATAATGTGGGACCCAGGAAAACTGATGCAAAAGAAGTTTATAATGCCAAATAGCAAAAGAAATAAATTGTGTTCTTTAGGCTCGATGCTTACAAATATATCAAACTATTTAATGGGAGGAATTTCCTCAAAAAATGGGGGGAGGGGGGAAATGGGGAGAAGGAGGGATCACAACTATTCTGGGACACCCAGATATATGACTGACTCAGAAGATCTGAGTTTCCATCAGTCTTTTTTTTTGCTGGCCTCATAATATTCGTTATTTAGGGATCTCAAAGCATAGAGACTTAGTTGGGGTTGTGAAAAGAGGCCTATTTTTTTAAACACTTACCTTCCATCTTTGAATCAATAACATGTATTAGTTCCAAGGCAAAAGAGTGGTAAGGCCAGTGATGGCAAACCTATGACATACGTGTCAGCACTGATACACGCAGCATACAGAGAAGTATGGGGCTACATGCCGAGGATGAAACATTTGCTGTAATGTAGTGTAGACACTCTGTGCACTATAGATGACAATTCTACTTATATTAATTTGCCTAGTTTGGTTTATTAAGTACAGTTATATATTATAATTATACGTTTTTGTTTTTTAAACTATAAATATCGTGAAATTATGGGTTTTTTCTCAAAGTGACACACCACCTGAGTTATGCTTGGTTTTTTGGTGAATTTTGACACACCAAGCTCAAAAAGTTGCCCATTACTGGACTAGGCAATGGGGGTTAAGTGACTTGGCCAGATTTGAACCCAGGACCTCTTATCTCTAGGCCTGGCTCTCTATTCACTGAGCCACCTAGCTTCTCCTAGAGCACAGTTATTAATGGGATGCTTCTCCTAACCACCCTTGCACACTTTAATATAGCCAGTTTCCTCAGGAAACCAGCAGTCCTCAGATCCCAAAAGCACTACAGAGGTCAACTGGGCAACCCTGCTTATAGCCAAAAATGGCTGTATCTAATACACTCCCTGTGTCCACTCTCCCTTGCCCCAAAATTCCTCTTCTTAAAGATCTCCAGAAAAAAAAATTTAAGAATGAACTTTCTACCTTAGTAAAAATAACTAATTATAATGGAAGATATTCTGCCTTAAGAAAAATTCCTGCCTTGGGCCACAAAAGTGACTTTTCTGTTTTGCTTAGTCCTATGACCAGCCACCACAGTTTTGGAGTCAAGAGATTTGAGTTTGAATTCTACCTTTAGCGTTTACTGAGTTCCCCTAGGAGAATGTAAACTCCTTGAGAAAAGGGATTATTTCATTTTCCATCTTTGTATCTTCAGTGTCTATTACAGTTCCTGACATGTTGTTCATGTCCAATTTTTTGTGACCCCATGCATCATAGCACACCAATGAGGTTTTCTTGGCAAAGATATTAGAATGGTTTGCCATTTCCTTCTCTACTGAGCTGAGGCAAACAGAAATTAAATTACTTGCCCAGAGTCACACAGCTAGTAAATAGCTAAAATTTGAGCTCAGGTCTTCCTGTGATTTAGCCACTGAGAGACTAATTGCTCCATCCTAGCAAAGAAAGTGTTTAATAAATATTTATTTGTTGAATGAATGAATGACTATAGACAAGTCCTTTAACTCTGCTGAGACTCTATTTACTTGTCTATAAAATGGGGATAACAGTGTTCATACAAACATCCTCCCAGGATTTTTATAAGAAAAGCATTTTATAAAACTTTACATATGTAGTATTACAAGATTTAAAACTAGAAATGACCTTAGAGATGAAGAAACTAAGGTCCAGAGAGATATAAAAGCTTGTCCAAGGTCAAACAAGTAGTAAATAGCATATTTAGGATTGGAATGCAAGCCAATGATCATTCTCTTATACTGTAGTTGATTGTGTTTCATTACTATTATGGAGTATTCGTTCTCACTCTGGACTGGTCTCTTTGTCTCCTAGCATGAAGTAGGTCCAACAATTCTCCCAATTTCCATCATTTATTTTTCCCCAAGTTCCCTAGGGCACCAGTCCCAGGAACCCCAGAAGGCCATAAGTACACTCCAGCCTAATTACATCATTTAATACTTCTCTATGAGCTGGACGATTTTCAGCTTCTTAAGAAAAAAAATAGTTCTAGATTTTCAGGTCCAAATAATTCCCATTCTTTTTTTACAATAATATTTTTAAGCCAGATATACACTATTTCTAAAACATATGCCCCAACTTTTCTGATTCTTCCTCCCCAAGGATCCCACTTCAAAAACCCTCTCTGCTTATGAAACAAAGAACCAAAGACCAAGCTATAGCTTCCTTGGATTTGCTGGTCAGAACAGGTAAGTGTATTTTATCTGCTAGCTAGTTTCTAAGAATCTAAAAGAATCATTTGTTTAGAAATGGATAGGACCTTTGAAATCATCTATTCCAATCCTCCTCATTTTAGAGCTGAAGAAACTGAGGCCAGGAAAGATTGAATAACTTGCCCAGAGATCATACTGTTGGTATGTGTAACAGAACTGAGATTTGAAATCAGCTCCTCTCACTCCAAAAACTGTATTTTTTATTGTAATATCCTCTCTCAAAAAATAATATATTCATTTTTATATACCACTTTACCTGTTCTGTTACCTAGCAACCTCCTCGTCACAACTGTGAGAGGCAGATGGCATTATCTCCACTTTAAAGATAAAAAAACTGAGGCTCTGTTTATCCTTACTTATGATAAAGTAGGACCTATATAAAGAGCATTCGATCCCATCTTCCTGAGTACTTTGAATCATGTCCCCGACCATTTTCTCCTTCTGTTATCCAATTCTTTTGCTACCATTGGCTGATTGCCCAACTTTGTCAGGCTCTACCTGATGACAAACTAATCCAATACCAGGAAACATCTAGGTGATTGGGGTTCCCTGACAGGTGATATGTTCATATTTTCTATGCCTGTTCTAGAAAAAAAAAACATTAGATATGGAAGAAATCTTTAGGGATGGCCAAGCTCCACTCTCTTGTTTTATAGATGAGGACACCAAAGCCCAGAGAAATTAAAACAAAAAAGCCAATAGCACTCGGATAGCAAGTCCAGACCTAAAGCACAAGTTTAGAAATCAGGAAGCCTGACTTTAATCCCATCCCCTCCACTTATTAGCAATGTAATCCTAGGGAAGTCATTGATCTCTGAGCTGATGTTTCCTCCTCTGTAACATGGTCACAGATGGGATCTTCATGTTTATTTATTCCAACTGCTATATTTTAAAGGTAAAGAAACAGAAGCTCAGTGTTGGGGATTAGGGTGGAGGGATGCCTGACTTGCCCAAGGTCACACAACTGGTGTGCTATCAGAGCTACTACGCAAATCTAGATCTCTTAACTCCAAATCCACTATCCTTTCCAATACACTATACTGCATACCAGTCAGGTTCCCACAATTGTGGTTTACAAATTTACAAAAGTGTAAATGTACAAAAATTTACAATTTACAACTTGTGTATAAATTTTTTATATTTTTATATATTTTTATAATCCTATGAATCTGAGTAGGAATGGCCAGTCTCCCTCCTTTTATTGTAGGCTCCTTGACCAAAAACTTTTCCTTTATTTTTCTCAGTATTCTACACTGAGCCTACAACAAAACTAGTATTCCATAAATACTTATGCATTGAAAGACTGAGTGGACTTCCCTGTTTCTGAGACTTCCAGTAGGTCTTCTGGTCTACCTTGGATGGTGAGATGCCTTTGCCAATCCTCATGGCTCCATTTCATCCAAACAGCTCCAAACTCATCTTTTTTTTTTTGAAGTATTTCCTAATGAATATGACCTATTCTCCCTCCAACTGGTTATCATATTCTTTGTTCTATGTCTTTTTATGAGATATACTTTATAATTTTTCTGGAGTCTTGTGTTATATGTTATATGTTATATGTGTTATAGACTAGAGAAGGAGCTACTCTCATTTAAAAAAGGAAACTTCCCTTCAGGAATGGAATGTCATTCACCACAATAAAAGTTATTTGAACAAATTCTTTCACAGAATCTGCAAGAAGGAAGGAAGAAAACACACATCTATTAAAACACTGTATTCCAGGCACTGTGCTGTACAAATGTTATCTCACTTAATCACTACAACCTTGGGAGATAGGTTTTATCTTTAATTAAATTAAAAATAAATCAAATTTATATTATTATCCCCACTTAATAGCTGGAAAAAAATGAGCAGAGAGGGGTTAAGTGACTTGCTCAAAGTCACATAACTAGTAATGATCCGAGGCCAGATGTGAACTCAGATCTTTCTGCCTCCAGGGCCAGGTAATATTCAACTAACTTAGTTGTTCTATGGTAGACAAAGTATACAAGACAAAGGTTGCTTGGGTTGTGGAGTGAACCTTGGATTCAAGAGTTAGAAAACCTAGTCTTAAATCTTAGCTCTGACACTTCTTAGCAGAATGACCATAGGCAAATCCCCTCATCTGTCAGAGCCTTATTTTCCTGATCTGTAAAAGGGGAGTAATAAGACCTATATGCTATTACTCATCTCACAGGAATGTTGTTAGGAATTCACTATAGAGATCCAAGTCATCATTAAGGTAATTAAGTTGGCCACTTTCTTCTCTTTTCCTTCTACCTCTACTCCCTTAAGTACAACCTTTCCTCTCTCATTTCTCTGCTACTAATCTCCCAGATGCCAGAGATTAAGAATATAATTTCACTGTGTCTTCCCAGGCTATGTCACCAATTTGTGCAACAAACTATGCTTCCCCTGGTCACTATCTGCCTCCCATCCCTCCCTGCAGTAGTTTTCCAGAATTTCCAAGTTAGAATAGACCTTGAAGGCCCTCTGCTCCATCCCATATCCAAATAAGAATCCCTTCCTACAACATCATAACAAGTAGTCATCCATGCAAGGCCTCCAGTAGAAGGGAATCCACAGCCACTGGAGACAGTCCATTTTGATTTTGAGCAGCTTTGCTCAATTTGCCAAATCAAGGGCCTCTATTCTGAATGCTCTACCAAAGCCAGGTAGAACAAAAACAGAGAAAGAAAACTACAAACCAATCTTCTTAATGAACATAGATGCAAAAATCTTAAACAGAATACTAGCAAAAAGACTCCAAATAGTCTGACAAGATAATCTCAAGGGTCCTTAGGAGCACTAAAATTCTGTGATTCTACAAATGTAACAATGTTCCAAAAGTTCATTTTCAAGTACAAATCTAAATAAGAGTTGTACAAGTCTGTCTAAATTTTGAGTCCTGGAATAATTTAGGACATGAATGCAAGATGTAAGAAAAAAATAAAAACTTTACCTCCTAATGATTCAGTTAATCTACACAAATGCTGAAGTGATAGCTAGTCCCTGCACTTCAAGAGTTAGCATTCATTTTAAAAAGACGGTATTTACCAACCCTACAAACAAGTAACTAAAAGTTTATGTCACTATGGACAAAAGCACAGGGGGGCTGAGGGGCTATCCTAATAAAGATTATTAAAAAAATTAATTTGGATCTTAAATGTGTGACCCTGGGCAAGTTATTTAACCCCATTGCCTAGCCC
>NW_025383468.1:0-2619 GCF_016433145.1 Gracilinanus agilis
CAACTCAATAAATATATATTATAGATAATAAAGAATTTTCTTTCTTTTTTTGATGATGAAGCACCAAATATTATAGCATTCAAATTTTTAAAGAAAAATCTAAAGGAGTTCCAGTTCAAAATAGGTATCAAAATTATAGCACTGGAGAACTTTAAATGTCCTTTCTCAGTACTAGATAAATCTAACAAAAAATAAATAAGAAACTCAAGGAGAGGGATACAATTTTAGATAAATTAGATATGATAGATATAATCAATCAAAAAAAGGATTGTTTCAATTCGATCTGCATGATGTTTTTATTCAACCAATCAGATGATGAGAAGTTTATATACTGCTCTTAAGTTTCAGTTTCTACACATCACTTCTTATCTATCACTTTTTATCTTGTCAGCCAGATGTACTACCCTGAGAGGAGTCAATGCTATCTCTATTCCCCATAATCCCTCCTTTTCCTATTTTCTAATTGAACTTCTCTCACTCCGTTTATTATGAATTTTTTTCTGACTCTGCCTTGAGTTTTAAGTATTGATCCCCAGAGTCTAAAATCCCACCCATCTCAGGACCGTAATAATTTGTTCTCTCTTGTCATCTAATTGTTTAATTACTATTAGCTCCATATTCTCAAATGTTCTTTGAATAAGTCCTATAAAACAGGGTATTGAAGCAAGGAATTATTAACAAGGAATTATTAAATTTTTATAGATGTTTCTGTTTCTATAGGATCTTGATAGCAAATACAGAAAAATCATTGAGTAACAAAAACCTACATACTTAAATTCTATTCTTCTTATTGATACTCTCAGGCAATAATTCCTAAGAAGAAACCAAGAGATAATAAGAGTTGTCTCCCTGAGTCTTAAAATCAGAGGACCTTTTTATTATTGAAAAATTTCTAGGAGAGCGCATACTATTGACTCCATAGTTGCTTCAGTTATCCTCATTGAGAATCAAGGTTTAGTCAAGCTATATACTTAGTATAACAAGAGTTTTAAGCTACTCTCCTAATATTTATAAAATGACTTCATTTTAAATGATATTAAAGCAATTTCTCCAATTCAGTGATTATACTGATGAGGTTACTTAGAAGAGATCTATTGTGTTCCAATTAAAACAAAACAAGTGGGGTGCAGATTTTTCTTAAGCATATCCTTAAATAAGTTTTTGGTTGTTAAATACATTCAGATTTCAAAGACCTCAACAACCAGTTGTACTTGATTGTTTATGATATGGAATGTCCACACTGAAAATCTTAACATCTTAAATTTTCATTAGTCTCCTATCTACCACTGGCCCCTTGTTCTGATTATAGAAATTTGTCACAAAGGAAAAAGTAGGGAAACAATTATAACATCATCATCACTGTCTCTTTTAGACCTAAGCCTTAAAAGGCACAGAGTGACTTAACATTGTTTGACTTTAGGTAAGAGTCAGAGCTATCAATCAATCTTTCAATAACCATTTCACTTGGGAATCATCAGAATTAGATGGGTCTACCAAGTCAGAAGGATCCCATTCCAGCTTGGGCTGAGATTATCCTTTCAACTTTTATAAGGACAAGTACCTATAACAATTCAGGATCACATTCCTTCTGAGTAATTTGTAGCTTTTCTCGTGAATGGTGGATTAACAACATAATGATCAATCATCAGACAACTATAGCTAAATTTGAAACTCAAAATAGTGTTACTTGCAATCCCAAAAACTTTCACTTCAAATGGCAAATCTCATCAATTATGACACAGGGTGGAATAATATTAAGCTTATTCTCATGGTATTGAAATAATAATGAAAATTTACCAGAGCTCACACACACATATAAAAGGTTTCACTTAGTTCTCATCTCTTAATCATAACTCATCCTAGAATATTAGAAATCATTCCTGTATTATAAACAGATTTATACATTCTAAGTAATCCAATTTCATTGTTTAGAAATTCCATATCCCAAACAAGATTTTTGTTTTGCAGGGCTTGTTACTTTGCCCCAACCAAATCAAAATGTTATAAATAAAGGAGAATCTATAAGGTTTTTTCCTTTAGCTTTAATTATTTCTCAATTCATATACATTCTGCCTTTTTCATTATTAGAGAAAGAGCTAACACTGTAGGCAGTTTAATTCCTCCTAACATTATCTCAAACTTTTCTTTCTATGATTAGTGATGGCTTCATCTCTTAGTTATTTACTGTACTCTGGGAGATGAGGAAAATGTTCTTTGTTGCTTAAAACATTGATAATAGCTTAAACTTGTTAACATCAAATCATTCACTCTTTTTTCTCCAAACCCTCTGCTTAAAGCAGATCAGAACTTTCTTTTGGCCATCCCTCCTCACATTTCCACATATGTAAAACTTATATATTACATTTCTTCCAATGGCCTTTAATTAAAAGCCCTATAACTTTTAAATGGATTTTGATTAAATTTCCTTAACAACCTGTTAATTTCATATTCTAATCCAACACTCCTCTAATTTTCTTCTATATGCTTTTGTTATTATAGTATTTTTATGTATCTTTTACTTTTCTTCCTTCCTTCCTTCTTTCCTTCTTTCCTTCTTCCCTTCCTTCTTTCCTTCTTCCCTTCCTTCTTTCCTTCTTCCCTCCCTTCCTTCTTCCCTCC
>NW_025383469.1:0-8961 GCF_016433145.1 Gracilinanus agilis
GATATATTTATATATATTTAAAAATATAATGTACCTTAAAGAGTAGGTGCTATTATTACCCTCATTTTACAGATTAGGAAACTGAGTCTAAGAGTGGTTAAGTAACTTGTTCAGGGTCACATAGCCAACTGTCTAAGGCAGAATTTGAACTCAGGTCTTTTTTATTTCAAGTCCAATACTCAATCCACCATACCATCTAGCTACACCAGACATGGGAAAAATGCCAACAGCAATTTATGTAACACCTGACTGGACAATAGATGAACCAGTTCGTTAAGTAGACAGTGAAAGTATAGCAATGGCATAATTTTTGTAGAGAACTCACAACTAGGCACTATTTAAAGAAAAAAAGTGCCCCCATGTACATAAAAACAGAGTAGCACTCATTCAGTAGCAAAGAAACAGAAGCAAAGTAAATGATTCTTGACTAGGAAATAACTAAATCAACAGTGGTATATGAATGATTATAATGGAGCATTACTGTCTGTGAGAAACAATGAATATGATGAGATCAGAGAAGCATGAAAGACTCATGTCAATGGATGTAGAGTGAAGAAAATAGAGCCAAGAGCCCAATAAGCACAATACAACAACATTATAAAGAGAAAGAAGAACCATGAAACAATCAAAACTGAACTCTTTGAAATTACAATGACCAAGAGGTGAGGAACTGTGGATGGAGGATACCCACAATGTCAGATTTTTTTTTCATATTGTGAGTTTTGCTGATTTTTTTTTCTTTTCTATTCTTTGCTATAGAGCAGTGGTTCCCAAACTTTTTTGACCTACCGCCCCCTTTCCAGAAAAAAATATTACTTAGTGCCTCTGGAAATTAATTTTTTTAATTTTAATAGCAATTAATAAGAAAGATAAATGCACCTGTGGCCATCACCGCCTCCCTGGATCGCTGCAGCACCCACCAGGGGGCAGTGGCGCCCACTTTGGGAATCATTGCTATAGAGGATTGCTCTCTAGAAAAAGGAGGGGAGAGAGAGATATGTTCGAAAATGTAAGTGATTTAAAAATAAAAGTTGCTTTTTTTAAAAGTCTTTACCTTCTGTCTTAGAATATATACTGTGGATTGGTCTCAAGGCAGATAAGTGGTAAGGACTAGGCAATGAGAGGTTAAGGGACTTAGTCAGGATCACATAGCCAGGAAGTACCTGGGGCCAGATTTGAACTCATAACCTCCTGTCTCTAGGCCTGACTTTCAATCCACTGAAACATCTAACTGCCCCCAAAAAGTCACTTCTTAAGAAAATGCAGTACTGGGAGCCTGTCATAGACTTCTTGGGTTAGAATATACAGTGTCTCAAAAGTCTTAGTCAATTCTTAAGCTATTAAAGAGAGATGGATTTGAAGATTTTTTTAATATTTAAAAAATATTAAAATGGATTTAAAGATGTTTTAATATTTAAAAATATTCAGATGGATTCAAGCTATTAAAACTTAAAATTTCCCTAAGGGTTTTGTGACATCCTATATGAGATTCAAATAGACAGAATCAAAGCAATTGGAAAAGCTAAAGAATTAGGACAGAGAAAAAGAGTGAGCTTCAATGAAAGTAAGAGATGGACTCTGGGGGGAAAGTACAGAGTTCAACTTTGGGGATCTATCAGATGGTTGATTTCCAGAGCAGAGAAGGAAAAGAAGTGCATTACACTGGGGTCTAAGCTCTGCACAGGAAATATGTGCAGGTGAATCACTATGGAGGAGTCATTGCAACATGAGTAAGTGAAACACTGTGCCAAAAGAAGGAAAGCCCAAAACTTCCACGTGTGGTTTTATAATTCTAGAAAAAAAAAAAAAGCTATGAGCAACTGGTAGCAGGAATTAAGGGGGAAATGAAAGAATTCATTTTAAAGAAAGGCAAAAACAATCCCTTCCCTAAAGGAGCTCATATTCCAAGCTCACTTGCTGGGGGTAGGAGAAACAGCATGTACATAACTTGGTACCTGTAGAATATATACAGAGTAGGCGGAAGGTGATCTCAGAGGAGAAGGTACAAGTAGCTGAGAGCAACGGAAAGGCCTTCTGCAAACAATGAGTTTTTGTTTAAAAAAAAAAAACTTTACCTTCTGTCTCTGTATCAATTCTTTTTTTTTTTAACCCTTACCTTCTGCCTTAGAATGAATAAGTGTATTGGCTCCAAGGAAGAAGAGCAGTAAGGCCTAGGCAATTCGAGTTAAATGACATGGCCAAGGTCACACAGCTAGGAAATATCTGAGGCCACATTTGAACCCAGGACCTCCCATCTCCAGGCTTGGTGCTCAATCCATTGAGCCACCTACCTGCCCCCTTTAGTATCAATACTAAGACAGAGAAGTGGCAAGGGTTAGGTAATTGGGGTTAAGTGACTTGTCCAGGGTCACATAGCTAGGAAGAAGAATTCAGAATTGAATCCAGGTCCTCCCACCTCCAGGTTTCGTTCTCTATCCACTGTGCCACCTAGCTGCCCCAGACGGTGAATTTTTAACTGAAACTTGAAGCCAGAAATTCTAAGAGGTGGAAGTAGTGGGTCAGAACATTCCAAGAATGGGAGTCTACACTGAATAGGGGCCACAAAGAGCAAAAACTAAGAGCACCATCAATCACCAACAAGACTAGTAGAATGTTCGTATTAAAAATATGGTCTTGAAACTGAACACTGAGGGTGTAGCTAGGTGGTTCAGTAGACTGAGAACCAGGCTCAGAGATAGGAGGTCCTGGGTTCAAATTCGGTCTCAAATATTTCCTATCTGTGGTATCCCATGCAAGTCACTTAATCCCCGTTACCTAGCCCTTACCACTCTTTTGCCTTAACATCCATACACATTATTGATTCTAGATAGAAGGCAAGGGAGAAAGAAGGAAAGAAGAAAAGAAGGAAAGAAAGAAAGAAAGAAAGAAAGAAAGAAAGAAAGAAAGAAAGAAAGAAAGAAAGAAAGAAAGAAAGAAAGAAAGAAAGAAAGAAAGAAAAGAAAAGAAAGAAAGAAAAGAAAGAAAGAAAGCCTTGTTTGCTGGAGAGCAGAGGCTCTGGCAGGGTGAGACACACAGCTGGAATGGCTTGGTGCACAGTTCTAAATCCTATGGAAACTAAAGACTACCTACAAAGCAGTTGTAGGACCTAAAAAAGAAAGAATATGAATTTTTTACTTTCATATGATAAAACTATTATAAAGAACTCTCTCTCTCTCTCTCTCTCTCTCTCTCTCTCTATATATATATATATATATATATATATATATATATATATAGTATGGTATGTTCAGGTTCATCTGCTCTGATGTGAGGACTTGGTTAGCCCTTTTCAGGACTTTTTGTATCTTTTGGTGTCTCCCTCTCACCCAGCTGTCACCTGTGGCTCCAAGCAGCTATAGCATGTCCAGCAGCCACACCTTGGTAAGAGCATCTAGGCAGATGACTAAGCCAGGTTGAAGACAACTGACAGATGTTGAACCTGTCCATCCATGAGTTAAGGGAATGTCTACCCCAAGCGTGTAAAGTGGAATGGCTAAATGAGAACAAATTGTTCCAACCACCACAAAAGGACGTATTGTGGAGCAATCAGAGCTTGGTCAGACATCAAAGACACTAAAATCATCCCCTGTATCCTGGGCCATCCCCAATCACCCGCACTTTTATCTTGCCGTTGGACTTTATGAAACTAGAAGCAAGACTGATGGCTTTGTGCAATTCTGCCTCACTTAAATCCAATTCACAAGTCAAGACATCACCCTGTGGTGTCATTGGTCCTTTTCAAAAACAAAGGATAAACAACAACGACAATGGGTGTTTATAGGCGTTGTGTGCCTACATATGTGTGTAATATATTATTTATACAATAGATATCAAAGCCCACACATATACACATTGACAGTGTTGATCTTTTTTTTTCCCATAAAGCAGAAGAAGCAAACACTAGAATCGAACCGTGAGACTGGTTTCTTTGAAGAACCAAACGTAGCTGTACCTCCATCAAAGGTTCTAGGAAACAAAAGTGCCCAGGGCCTTCAAAGACTTGCCCCCAGCCCCATGATTAAAAATTCCTAATCAGTAGAAACATGCAGATGTGCCACATCATACCTATCAACATGGCCAATATGACAGAAAAGAAAAATTATCAATGTTGGAGGAGATGTGGGAAAAGCAGTTCCAAGATGGAAGAGTGGTAAGGTTAGGCAATGAGGGTCAAGTGACTTGCCCAGGATCACACAGCCGGAAAGTGTCTGAGGCCAGATTTGAGCCCAGGACCTCCCATCTCTGGGCCTGGCTCTCAATCCGCTGAGCCACCTAGCTGCCCCTTAACTTCATAATTTCATAGATGAAGAAAATGACAATCAAAGAATGATTTACTCAAGGCCATAAAGGTAGTAGGAGACCATCTTGTTTCCCCAATAGAATGTAAGCTCTCTAAGGGTGAGGATGGTTTCATTTTTGCCTTTGCATCCTCAGAGCTAGAATAGTTCTAGGTATATAGTAGTCTAGAGAGCAATTTGGAACTATGTTCAAAAGGCAATAAAACTATGCATACCCTTTGATCCACTAGATCTGTATCCCAAAGAGATCAAAAAAAAGGAGAAAGATTCTACTTGTACAAAAATATGTGGCAGCATAGAATTAGATATTGAGGAGTTGTTCATCAATTGGGGAATGACTAAACAAGTTGTGGTTTATGGTTGCAATGGAATACTACTGTGCTCTAAAAATGATGAGCAGGTGGGTAGCTAGGTAGCTCAGTGGACTGAGAGCCAGGCCTGGAGACAAGAGATTATGGGTTCAAATCTGGTCTCAGACACTGTCTAATTGTATGACCCTGGGCAAGTCACTTAACTTACACTTCCTACCCTTTACTGTTCTTCTGCCTTGGAACCAGCACACAGTATTGATTCTAAGACAAAAGGTAAGGGGGAAGAAAGAGAAAGAAAGAAAAGAAAGGAAAGAAAGAAAGAAAGAAAGAAAGAAAGAAAGAAAGAAAGAAAGAAAGAAAGAAAGAAAGAAAGAAAGAAAGAAAGAAAGAAAGAAAGAAAGANAAAGAAGGAAAGAAAGGCGGGAAGGCAGCTCTTCGATAAAATGACTAATATGGAAAAATATTGCATATAATTATATATGTAAAATGTATATCAGATCGCTTACCATCTTAAGGAGGGGAGTAGGGAAAGAGGGAGGGAGAAAATCCAGAACTCAAAATTTAAGAAAAATGTTTTAAACTGCTTTTACATGTAATTGAAAGGAAAAATAAAATGTTTTTTAAAAAAGAATTCCTAATCAGGAAAAAAAATTACTCAAGAAGTAAGCCAGAAAGAAAAAAAAATCCTGCAGAGGTATAGAGGACAATTCTAGATAGTGCCAAAAAGCTGGTAAATCCAAGAGCATGACAAAAGGAAAGTATTCATAGGAGAAATCTCTATCAACATGTGTGATCTTGAGCAAATAGCATAAACTCTCTGGTCTTCAGTTTCCTTCTCTGTAACATGAGGGAATTGAACTAAAAGATCCCTTCCAGATCTAAATCTTTGATTCCATGTCCTGTGAATATCATGGGGAAGAAGATTGATAACAATGCCCATGGCCTCATCTATTTTACATCTTTAAGGTTATTGTTGTTTTTCAGTCATTAAGTTGTGTTTAATTCTTCATGACCACATGGACAGTATGGTTCATTGGGTTTTCTTGGCAAAGATCCTGGAGTGGTTTGCCATTTCTTTTTCCAGTGGATTAAGGCAAAGATAGGTTAAGTAACATGCCCAGTATCACACAGCTAATACATATCTGAAGCAAGATTTGAGCTCAGAGCTTCCTGGCTCCAGTCCTAGTCCTCTATCCACTGAGACATCTGACCTATGTCTTTAAGATATAGAACTCTAAAATTACCACCAACTTCCAAGGTCTCCTAGCCCTATCTATACCTGGAGCACGGATCCCTTTTATAAATTTTTTTCAGTGATAGTTAGATGTCTAGGATTGAGAGCCAGACCTAGAGATGGGAAGTTCTAGGTTCAAATCTGGCCTCAGACACTTCCTAGCTGTGTGACCCTGGGCAAGTCACTTAACCCCCATTGCCTAGCCCTTTCCACTCTTCTGCCTTAGAACCAATACACAGTATTGATTCTAAGATGGAAGGTAAGGGTTTAAAGAATAAAATCAATAAATAAAATGAAAGGGCTAGAAGATGACCCTCCAGTTTTAAATCTGTGATCTATAATCACCTTTAAAGACTTAAATTGTTGATAGGATCCAAGAAGAAGGCATGAGAAAAGGGATGCTCTGTGGTCTTTTAAATAAAATAAAATAAAATTTCCCACAAATAACCATCTAGCCTTCCTCTGAAAACTTTCATCGATAGAGAAACTCTTGCCTCCTGAGGCAGCCTGTTCCAGTTTTGGACAGCTCTTAGGATTAGGAAAATTCCCTTTCTCTTGAGCCAAAATGTATCCCTCCTCTGACTTCAGCCAAGACCAACTGGGTCTTACATTTGTCCTCTGGGATCAAGCTAAATACATCTAATCACTCAGCAACATATCCTTTAAAATACTTAAAGAAAGCAGCTCTTCTCTTTTTCATATCTTTTCATTGATCCATGATAGGTTTTCAAGTCCTCCCACAATCTTTTTCAACTTCTAATCATTATCATCATTGCTACTATTTCTATAGTGTTCTAAGGTTTGTAATTCTAACTTTAACAAATAACTTTACATTATCTCATTGGATCTAGTGTATTCCTTCCTAATTTGCAGATCCTATCTGGTCAGAGCAAAGTAAGCTGATGACCTGAGCCTAAAGTACATTAAAGCAGCTAGCTCTTTTCAACATAAACTATTGCCTACTCATCCCTCTCATATCCTCTGTTGGTGCTGTTAATTTTTATTACCTCGAGTGTAAGACTTTACATTTATCTTAATTAGATGTCATTTTATCAAATTGACCCCATCATTTTAACCCTTTGACTTTCTTTATGTTAGCTATCTTTATTTCATTTCGTGCTATGTGAAACTCATTTTTAAAGCACAAAACTTCTTTGTGTGGCTTTTGAGTTTTCAGCATAGTTACTTTTTCTTTTCCGTTTTCATAACTTCAGTTAACCATTATTTGTTTTTCTTTTGGAAAAGAAAGAATAGTATGAGATAATTTGTCTAATCCTTTGCTAAAATCTAAGTATACTATATCTACATCTTTCCCTTTAGCTACCAGTTTAATAACCTTGTCAAAAGAGGAAAGAGAGCCTGGCATGATCTATTTTTTAATGACTTAAAAAGAAACCCTTAGAATCAATATTAAATATCGGTTCTAAGACAGAAGAATGATAAAGGCCATAAGCATTTGGGGTTAAGTGTCTTGCCCATGGTCAGACAGCTAGGCAGTATCAGAGGCCAGATTTGAACCAAGAGCCTCCTATCTCTTGGCCTGGCTCTCAATCCACTGAGCCACCTCGCTGCTCCCACCTTGACTCTCTGAAATCACTATGCCCTTTTCCAGATGTTCACTAGCAGCCTCTGTAAGTCGGGGCGACAAGAGCCCAGTGGTGAGAGCACTGAGACTGGAATTTGAGTTCAAATCAAGCCTCGGACACTCACTTAGCTATGTGTTATGTGACTGCTGGCAAATTGCTTCACCTATCTTTGCCTTCACTTCCTCATCACTGAAATGGGGATAATAATAGTAGCTTGATACATAGTAAGTGTTATATAAATATTAGCTAGCAATTATTGTGCTTTAATAATCTATCTTGGCCTTTACCTGGGAAACGAGGACTTAGTCACTGCCCTATAGTTTTCAGGCTCAATAATCTCCCATTATTTGGGGTTTTGATTTGTTTCTCAAACTCTTACCCTTTGTCCCAGAATTAATACTAAATATCAGTTCAAAGACTAGGCAATTGGGGTTACATCTCTTGCCCAGGGTCACCCAACTAGGAAGTGTGAGGCCACATTTGAACCCAGGACCCATCTCCAAGTCTGCTTCTCCACCCCACTGAACCACCCAGCTGCCTCTTGTTTTGTTTTGTTGTGAATTGAGACATTTCTTTTTCTCCAAGTCTGTGGCACATTGTCTATTCACCACAACATTCTGTTATACATCCAATAGATCAACAATCACATCTACTGATCCTTTTAGTTCCCCAGGAGGTGGGTCATCCAGGACAAGGGACTTAGATTTTGTCCAGGGCAGCTTAATGCCTTCTTCCCATCTCCTCATTGAGAAATAATGGAGAGGAGAAGTACTGGAAAAATAGAGAGAAATATTGACCTGGTCTTCAAAAAGGGAAAGAAAAATTTCAGAAACTCTAGACCAGGGACATCAATGTCCATTCCTGAGCAAAGCAAACAGTCTTCTCAGCCTTTTCAGCCTAGCAGGAAAATGTGACCCACAGACAGCTATAGTACAATATTACAGCTAATAACACACTCGCTCCCTTTCATGATGGAGGATACAGGAAGGAAATGGACCTGTTCTTTTCACAGATAGAGGGAATCCCCTCTGTCAACCGAGATCAGCTCTTGGTCAGCAAGAGAGTTGCCTGAGGCCATGGAAAAGGTGGGACTTCTCTGAGTTCTACAGCTGGTGTGTGTAGGAAACAAAGACCATTTTTGTCGTCAAGACCAAAACTCCCTATCCGCTATGCAGTTCTGTCACTCTATCCCTAGAACTGTTGGTCTTTTTTTTTTTTTTTTAACCAGTCATTTTGCTGGCACCGAAACTCTCTCCGCCATTACAAATCAGTATCTACAACTCGTCATCGTCAGAAGTTCCCTCAGACACGGGGTGGTTTCCACAGTGAAATTTGGAAACATAGGTCTTTCCTTTTCTGAGGATGGCTCTCTGTCCATACGCCTTACTGCCTCTCTTCAGGTTTACTCAATCAGGGATATGTAGTGACAGAATAGAGCTCAGTTTTTTTCTAAGCAAGACCATTTGATAGGATCAGTTAAACCCCTGTGCCCTGTGTCAAGAAATAAGAGCTAAAGGAAAAAGGAAAGGAAA
>NW_025383470.1:0-2424 GCF_016433145.1 Gracilinanus agilis
GAGAGAGAGAGAGAGAGAGAGAGAGAGAGAGAGAGAAGGGAGAGAGACAGAGATGGAGATATAAGGAGAGGAGAGGAGGAGAGGAGAAGAGAGCCAGAGTACCAAGGACAGAACCTTGGTAATACCTATTGTGAGTAGAGATTTTTTCTTAGAACTCATTTCTTTAAGCCTTTGCCTGGCTGGGATGAATAAAAAAGCATTTAATAAATATTTGTTGGGGACAGCTGGGTGGCTCAGTGGATTGAGAACCAGGCCTATGGATGGGAGTTCAAATCAGACCTCAGACACTGCCTAGCTGTGTGACCCTGGGCAAAGTCACTTCACCCCCATTGCCTAGCCCTTACCACTCTTCTACCTTAGAACCAAAATCAACAGTATTGATTCTAAGACAGAAGGTAAAGGTTTTTAAAAATACTTGTTGATTCATTAACAAATAGATAGAACAAAGAAATGGACTCAGCAAGGAAGACCAGGAGCATAAGCCTATAGAAATCCTCATTGTCCTTGATGACCCAAAAGTTCTTTCTGGTGTCTAACCTAAATCACTCTAAATTTAAAATCGTATTAATGAATGATGGTGCTTTACTTCTGTTCTCCTCTCTGGGGAGATTAGAAACAGCTGGTCCTTTTCCTCCTTGATATTATTTCACACCCCAGAAGACTATAATTAGGTTGTTCTCCCCCTCCCCTGTCTTTCCAAGCTCAAAAAAAAAAAACACTTTTCCCTTTACCTCACTTGTTTCCTTGTCCCCTCCCACAGAAGTGCTGTGTTTGAGGCCCTTCCTTGTGTACATTATTTGCATCTGCATTGGTTTCATTTCTCTCCATCCTTTTTGACATAAGAAGCCTTCAGTAGGTCTCAGGGAAGCCTATGTCACTCATCCATCTCCCTAGCAGGTCTGGGAGGTAGGGAGGAATAAATTTCCATAAATGTGGTCCCATATGTCCTTTGCCATTTTCTAGTTGTTCAATACCCCTGGTGAAATATCAAACACAGGTATAAGCAAAAAATGCCAACAAATGAAAACCTCCCAAGTCAAAGAAGCATTTAGGACTTGGGCCTAAATCAGTCTTTCTTTGTGTCCTTCTTAGTCTCCTCATTTTTCTCTTATACATTACTTTTCTTCCTTCTTCTTCTTTTTTCCCTAACAATGTATCTATGAAGTGACACCTCATGTGCACCCAGAAAACGTGCAAACGGGATAATGAAAGAGATTCCTAACCACAGAAGCCTGGCATGTGTGTCTTAAAAAAAAATTGCAGTGTGTTAATTGAGCATATTGATAAAAGCCCAGCTTTATCACTCAAGATAAATGCTTGAAATGCTGATCAGAACTTCTATTACCTTTTAGGAGCCTTCCCTCCATTGTCATATCATCTCTTGCAGAAGCTAAGAAAAATCCATTGCTGCTAGTGATTGCCCAAGACTGGTAAACAGAGTAAGGGAATTGGAAGAAATAGATGTGATATCTACACCCTGTATTTCTCTCTCTCTCTTTTCTTTCTTTTCTCACTCTTTCTTTTCTTTCTTTCTTTCTTTCTTTCTTTCTTTCTTTCTTTCTTTCTTTCTTTCTTTCTTTCTTCCTTTCTTCCTTTCTTCCTTTCTTTAGTTTTTCCTTCCTTCCTTCCTTCCTTCTGTGATAATTAGATTAAGTCTACACTGCCCATCTTTAGATTTAATCACCAAAGATGAGAGCACCTCCAATCTTGGGAGGTCCTAACCCATGTGTACTGGAGTGAGTGACGAATCAGAATTGACTGACCCGCCTGCTGGGCCGACTATGAGAATTGTCTATTGTGATTGGACATGCAAATTGGGAGGGAGGCACAGGAAGTGATGCATAAGTGACCCCTTTAAAAGGAGAAGGTCCTCAGTCAGCTGAGGTCTTCGGTGGAAGAGGGTGTCTGGACTTCTAGTTCATGGAGGAATGTTGGAATGCTGAGACCCTAGTGAGACTGCTTTAAATATCTTCTTTGAATTGCCTCATGAGTAAGGTAGGCTGACTCTCTTTCTCTTCCCTTGGCTTTTCTGGAGTCTCTACCCTCAAGGAGGCCTCTTTTGCCTCTCTAATTGTAAAAGGCCTTGTGGCTAGAAGCCTTGTTTAATTAACCTCTGTGCCCCTCTGCTGTGGCCTCTAAATTCTTACCTGGTCTGGGCCAGAGTTTCTCTCTCTCAGTTTCCCTACCTTCAACCTTCCTAACTGTAAATAAATCTCCATAAAAGTCAATTTTGACTTGAGATTATTCTTAATTGAGGATTGATAATAGTTCAATCCTCTGGTGACCATCTTTTAATATATTGAACCCCTCAAAAAACCTTTTTCCCCTTTATACTTCCTTCCTTCGTTCCTTCCTTCCTTCTTTCTTTCTTTCTTTCTTTCTTTCTTTCTTTCTTTCTTTCTTTCTTTCTTTCTTTCTTTCTTT
>NW_025383470.1:2479-7086 GCF_016433145.1 Gracilinanus agilis
CTTTCTTTCTCTCTCTCTCTCTCTCTTTCTTTCTTTCTTTCTTTCTTTCTTTCTTTCTTTCTTTCTTCTTTCCTTCCTTCCTTCCTTTCTTCTTTTCTTTCTTTTTCTTTTTTTAGTTAATCTAACAGTTAACTGAATTTGAACTGAAGCTGGATTCAAACAGTTCTTACAGACTTCAAGTCCAACAGTCCGTCCACTAAACCACCACACTGTTTATCATTGAATGCCTACTAGCTACACAAGCTCCCTCTGAGAGATTCTCTCCTTGTCCATTCTCCTCCTGTATGTCTGTTCTTCCCACTGATGGTTTCTGTATCTATAGAGAGTATAGCCCACATTTACCGGGGAAATGTTTTATTTCTGCGTTTCTCTTTTTCCAGTTGATGAAATGCTTTAATTTTGAACTAATGATGTTCTCTCGCTGACTGTTAAAGATAATCACATAGATACTCATAGAGCTGGGAAGAGGATAAACATTTATAGCACCTACTATGTGCCAAGCATCATGCCATTTGATCCTCAAAACAGCCCTGCTAGATAGGTGCTATTATTATCCCTGCTGTACAACTGAGGAAACTGAGGCAGACAGCAGTGATGTGAATTGGTCAGTCACACAGGTAGTGACTAAGGTAGACTTTGAACTCAGGGCTTCCTGGCTTTAAGCCCAGTTCTCAATCCACCACGCTACCAACTGCCTCTTGGAAGCAGGGTGGGTCCTGGAACAATGGTATTGGGTGGATTCAGTCCTACAGAAAACCTAGCGTGTCCGGTAACCTTCACTCTACAAGTCGAAGCGTGCCCTCAGGTGCCACATCAGTCTATTTCACAGTCAACACTTCCTGGGATGCCAGTTTCCACGTTGTTCAGAATTTGTTCCAACGTTCCCGATTCCACGGCCGGCCACTTTATTCTAGTTCTTTGCTCCTCCAGAGAAGACTCCCACGAATCTTTTGGCGTCTATCAGTTCCCTCCATCTTGACCTCCTTGGGATGTAGATCCAACTGGGGGATTGTGGAATCCAAGGACATGAATCATTTAATCACAATTCTCGTATAATTCCAATTTACCTCCCAGAATGCTTTAGCCAATTTACAAAGCCAACAGCGGTGTCTTCGTGCACCCCTTTCCCCAGACCCCTCCGACACTATTGATGTCTTTCATCCTCTTTGTCAATGTGCAAAGTGTCAAAAGAAACCTTACGGTTTTCATCCGCCTTTCACTTATTAGTAATAGAGATTTAGGAAATTTCCCCCAAGACGGGCAACCACGAGAATTTCGTTCCTGGACTTTTTTTGTTCACGTCCTTTCCCGACTTCTTGCTTTTTTGGAAATTCTTGCAGGCTTTCCCACCATCCCTTTGCTGATCTTTCCCAACATACCCTAAGTAACCACTTCCGTGTAGATGGACAATTCCCGCCAGCCTACCATGAGCCCCAGAGCAGGCTACATCCTACAGGATTTGCAGCCAAGCTAAAAATGAGATGATCAGGAGAGCTAATCATGAATGAAAGATTCTGAATGGAGAAATTCTTCCGCTGGAGCTCGGATCGATCTATCAGCTGAGGTCTTTTTTCATTGGGAGCCTAAATGTGACATTTCCCAGGAAGCTTGGCTTTTTTTTCTTTTCTTTTCTTTTTTTTTTTTTAAACCCTCACCTCCGGTCTTGGAGTCAATACTGTGTATTGGCTCCAAGGCAGAAGAGTGATAAAAGTAGGCAATGGGGGTCAAGTGACTTGCCCAGGGTCACACAGCTGGGAAGTGTCTGAGGCTGGATTTGAACCTAGGACCTCCTGTCTCTAGGTCTGATTCTCAGTCCACTGAGCTACCCAGTTGCCCCGAAGCTTGGCTTTTGAATCACATGGAAATCCAGCGTTTCCAGCTTGGAAGCCATCTCTAAGCTGGTTCCCAGAACAACCACCCCCACCGCTCCAAGTTACTCACACCAAGGAAGCACTCGGGGGTGCTTGGCGGGGAGCAAAGAAAATGGGGAAGGGTGTGAGAAAATATGCCAGTGAGGTTTATAGTCCTTTCAAAGCAGCTGCAAGACACTCAGAATTGTCTAGTCTAGGGGAAGCTGGGTAGTTCACTGGATTGAGAGTCAAGCCTAGAGACTGGAGGTCCTAGATTCAAATCCGGCCTCAGACACTTCCCAGCTGTGTGACCCTGGGCAAGTCACTTGACCCCCATTGCCTACCCTCACCACTCTTCTGCCTAGAAGCCAATACACAGAAGTTAAGGGTTTAAAATAAAAACAAACGAATAAATAATAAAATTTAAAAAAAATCGTCTAGTCTAACCTCCTCAGTTTTCAGATGAGGAAACTGAAGTCCGAGGGGGTGATTGGATTTGCCCAAGATGATACAGGATTTGAACCTGGTCTCCAGGCTCCAAATCCAGTGTGTTTTTCTACTCTTCCAAGAGTTTTCTACCTTTCCAAGCCATTTTTGGGAAGTCAAGGTAGGTTGGCAACCTTTCTGAAGTGGGCAGCTGACTTTTTATTGATTGTTTATTTTTTATTTTTTCTTTATTTAATAAATTATTTATTTTTTGCTTTTCTTCATTTAATAAATTATTTATTTTCCCCTTTTTGCTTTATTTAATAAATCATTTATTTTTTCTTTCTTTGATAAATTGTTTGTTTTTCCTTTATTTTAAACCCTAATCAGAGGAAGGAACACACTTGAAACCCAAATGACTAGTTGAGCCTCTGTGTCAGGGACACAGCTGGGGATCCATGCCTGGGAAACTTCCCTTTTACCCCCACCCCCCACACACACACACTCACAAGCATCCAGACACACCTATCTCAAGCTCAGCACCATCAGCATCCTCCCTTTCAGAGCATCAGTCTGGCTTGCGCTGGGTAGGAGATGGAGTCCTCACCCAGGAGTCCTCCACTCAAATGCAAATTCTCCACCAAGTAGTCACACCTTGGCTATCAGTTAAACCATTAGCGGAGATTAGCATTTAGGACCTCAGAGGAAAGGGAAGGTGAGAAGATTTGGAAGATTTGATAGCTCCATTCACAGTTTTGCCCTAGGCTTCTGGGGAAAGCACTTGACCCCCCTTTCTATTAAAAGCACTAACATCCCAGGGTCCCCTCCGGCTGAATAAAGCCTCTTTACACCTAAAATAATTGACTTGTGGCCAGAGCTCACACTTTCAGATAAATGCGGGCAGATTCCTGGATCAGAAAGTCTCCTGGAGAGACCCTTGGCTCAGGTCTCTAGGAGGTGAAAAGGATTAATTATACTATGCTTAATTTAAATTCCTTTCAACAAATTAAGGGCTACTGTCTGCAAAGCATTGTACTTGGTGCGAATAGTGCAAAAAGGAAACAAGACACTGGCTCCTAATTAATTACCTAAGAAGAAAGATGCTTGAAGGGAAAAGAATCCAGAGATTTGGGATCAGGACCTAAATTCAAATTCTGCCTCTACTATTTAGTTTGTGTTGTTGTTGTTGTTGTTGTTGTTGTAACCCTTAACTTCTGTGTATTGGCTCCTACGTGGAAGAGTAGTAAGGGTGGGCAATGGGGGTCAAGTGACTTGCCCAGGGTCACACAGCTGGGAAGTGTCTGAGGCCGTACTATTTACTTTGAACTTTGGACAAATCAAAATTATCCTAAAGGGGACAGCTGGGTAGCTCAGTGGATTGAGCGTCAGGCCTAGAGAGGGGAGGTCCTAGGTTCAAATCTAACTTCAGACGCTTCCCAGCTGTGTGACCCTGGGCAAGTCACTTGACCCCCATTGCCTACCCTTACCACTCTTCTGCCTTGGAACCAATATACAGTATTGACTCCAAAACGGAAGGTGAGGGTTTAAAAAAAAAATCATCCTAATCCCCACCATCAAAAATATTGTCCTGTCAGATTTTAGCCTAGAGCACAAGGTTTGGAGCTGTCTTCTCAAACAATGATTAATCATCTATATATCCATGTATATGACTAAAACTGTACTTTCATGTTCATGGGGACCTTCTAGTATGAAATTTCCCTTCACTGATGAAGATAAATAACTGATCTATGACTTACAAAAACAGCCTGAGGCATTGAGAGGTTAAGTAAATTGACTCAAGATCAAGTCCAGTCATGTCAACAAGCACTTATTAAACACTTACTGTGTACCAGCTTGAGCAGCTTAGTTCAAATCTAGCTTCAGACACTTTTACCTCTATGACCCTGGGCAAGTCACTTCACCCTGTTTGCCTCAATTTCTTCATCTCTGAGATGATTTAAAGAAGTAAATGGCAAACCAGTCCAGTATCTTTTCCAAGAAAATCCCAAATGGGGTCATGAAGAGTAGGATATAACAGCAGCAAGTACCAGCTACTGTGCTGAGTTCTGGAGAGGCAAAGAAAGGCAAAGCACAAACCTTTCTCTCAAGGAGATCATGGTATAATGGGGAGACAACATTTAAAACCTTTGTACGAAGAATATGGAATAAACAGGTAATGTAGCTCCCATGTCTCAAAGCAAGGCTTATTCTTGACTCCAAAGGTAGATCTCTCTACTATATCATGCTGCCTCCCAATAATATGCTATTATTATTATAAAATTATTATATTTTATTTCATAATTCATGTACATTACATATGATATATAGAAT